>NW_027552655.1:0-65657 GCF_045843805.1 Urocitellus parryii | reverse complement strand
CCTATATGGATACATGTAGTTGGAACTCTAAATCAAAACACGGATTGGGCTAGCTCTTTGAAACTTGGCACAATAATGTAGTTCCAAGTTCTATCACTATGGTTTGTGTCCTATTGAAGTAGCCCCAAGCAGAGACTGACGAGAATCACTTTCATTGAAAGGGGTTGCCAAGCTTCCAAAAAACTACGAGTTTCCGGAAATCTCAGCAGACATTTTGTCACCCAATCTTGATCATACTTGCAGGTAGTGATCAGTACACGAATCCCACTTGGCTCACCAAATTTCGTTCTTCTAAGTTAACCGTTCCTTTGCAGTAACCGTTTTCATGTTTAGGTTTCACTCTGATTCTCCTATGTGGATACATTTAGTTGGAACTCTAAATCAAACACGGTTTCGGCTAGCTCTTTGAAACTTGGCACAATAATGTAGTTCCAAGTTCTATCGCTATGGTTTGTGTCCTATTGAAGTAGCCCCAAGCAGAGACTGACGAGGATCACTTTCATTGAAAGGGGTGGCCAAGGTTCCAAAAAAATTACGAGTTTCCGGAAATCTCAGCAAACATTTTTTCAACCAATCTTGATGATACTTGCAGGTAGTGATCAGTACACGAATCCCACTTGGCTCACCAAATTTCGTTCTTCTAGGTTAAACCGTTCCTTTGCAGTAACCGTTTTCATGTTTAGGTTTCACTCTGTTTTCTCCTATATGGATACATGTAGTTGGAACTCTAAATCAAACACGGTTTGGGCTAGCTCTTTGAAACTTGGCACAATAATGTAGTTCCACGTTCTATCACTATGTTTTGTGTCCTATTGAAGTAGCCCCAAGCAGAGACTGACGAGAATCACTTTCATTGAAAGGGGTTGCCAAGCTTCCAAAAAACTACGTGTTTCCGGAAATCTCAGCAAACATTTTTTCACCCAATCTTGATGATACTTGCAGGTAATGATCAGTACACGAATCCCACTTGGCTGACCAAATTTCGTTCTTCTAGGTTAAACCGTTCCTTTGCAGTAACCGTTTTCATGTTTAGGTTTCACTCTGTTTTCTCCTATATGGATACATGTAGTCGGAACTCTAAATCAAACACGGTTTGTGCTAGCTCTTTGAAACTTGGCACAATAATGTAGTTCCAAGTTCTATCGCTATGGTTTGTGTCCTATTGAAGTAGCCCCAAGCAGAGACTGACGAGAATCACTTTCATTGAAAGGGTTTCCAAGCTTCCAAACAACTACTAGTTTCCGGAAATCTTAGGAAACATTTTTTCACACAATCTTGATGATACTTGCAGGTAATGATCAGTACAAGAATCCCACTTGGCTCACCAAATTTGGTTCTTCTAGGTTAAACCGTTCCTTTGCAGTAACCGTTTTCATGTTTAGGTTTCACTCTGTTTCCTCCTATATGGATACATGTAGTTGGAACTCTAAATCAACACGGTTTGTGCTAGCTCTTTGAAACTTGGCACAATAATGTACTTCCATGTTCTATCCTATGGTTTGTGTCCTATTGAAGTAGCCACCAAGCAGAGACTGACGAGAATCACTTTCATTGAAAGGGGTTGCCAAGCTTCGAAAAAACTACGAGTTTCCGGAAATCTCAGCAACATTTTTCACCCAAATCTTCATGATACTTCCATTTAATGATCAGCCGACCAACCCATCCCACTTGGCTCACCAAATTTCGTTCAACTATGTTAAACCGTTCCTTTGCAGTAACCGTTTTCATGTTTAGGTTTCACTCTGTTTTCTACTATATGGATACATGTAGTTGGAACTCTAAATCAAACACGGTTTGTGCTAGCTCTTTTGAAACTTTGCACAATAATGTAGTTACAAGTTCTATCGCTAAGGTTTGTGTCTTATTGAAGTAGCCCCAAGCAGAGACTGACGAGAATCACTTCATTGAAAGGGGTGGCCAAGCTTCCAAAAACTACGAGGTTCCGGAAATCTCAGCAAACATTTTTTCACCCAATCTTGATGATACTTGCAGGTAATGATCAGTACACGAATCCCACTTGGCTCACCAAATTTCGTTCTTCTAGGTTAAACCGTTCCTTTGCAGAAACCGTTTTCATGTTTAGGTTTCACTCTGTTTTCTCCTATATGGATACATGTAGTTGGAACTCTAAATCAAACACGGTTTGGGCTAGCTCTTTGAAACTTGGCACAATAATGTAGTTCCAAGTTCTATCACTATGGTTTGTGTCCTATTGAAGTAGCCCCAAGCAGAGACTGACGAGAATCACTTTCATTGAAAGGGGTTGCCAAGCTTCCAAAAAACTACGAGTTTCCGGAAATCTCAGCAGACATTTGTCACCCAATCTTGATCATACTTGCAGGTAGTGATCAGTACACGAATCCCACTTGGCTCACCAAATTTCGTTCTTCTAAGTTAAACCGTTCCTTTGCAGTAACCGTTTTCATGTTTAGGTTTCACTCTGATTCTCCTATGTGGATACATTTAGTTGGAACTCTAAATCAAACACGGTTTCGGCTAGCTCTTTGAAACTTGGCACAATAATGTAGTTCCAAGTTCTATCGCTATGGTTTGTGTCCTATTGAAGTAGCCCAAGCAGAGACTGACGAGGATCACTTTAATTGAAAGGGGTGGCCAAGGTTCCAAAAAATTACGAGTTTCCGGAAATCTCAGCAAAACATTTTTTCAACCAATCTTGATGATACTTGCAGGTAGTGATCAGTACACGAATCCCACTTGGCTCACCAAATTTCGTTCTCTAGTTTAAACCGTTCCTTTGCAGTAACCGTTTTCATGTTTAGGTTTCACTCTGTTTTCTCCTATATGCATATATGTAGTTGGAACTCTAAATCAAACACGGTTTGTGCTACCTCTTTGAAACTTGGCACAGTAATGTAGTTCCAAGTTCTATCGCTATGGTTTGTGTCCTATTGGAAGTAGCCCCAAGCAGAGACTGACTAGAATCACTTTCATTAAAAGGGGTTGCCAAGCTTCGAAAAAACTACGAGTTTTCCGGAAATCTCAGCAAACATTTTTTCACCCAATCTTGATGATACTTCCATTTAATGATAAGTTGACCAATCCCACTTGGCTCACCAAATTTCGTTTTTCGAGGTTAAACCGTTCCTTTGCAGTAACCGTTTTCATGTTTAGGTTTCACTCTGTTTTCTCCTATATGGATACATGTAGTCGGAACTCTAAATCAAACACGGTTTGGGCTAGGTCTTTGAAACTTGGCACAATAATGTAGTTTCAAGATATATCGCTATGGTTTGTGTCCTATTGAAGTAGCCCCAAGCAGAGACTGATGAGAATCACTTTCATTGTAAGGGGTTGCAAAGCTTCCAAAAAACTACGAGTTTCCTGAAATGTCAGCAAACATTTTTTCACCCAATCTTGATGATACTTGCAGGTAGTGATAAGTACACGAATCCCACTTGGCTCACAAAATTTCATTCTTCTAGGTTAAACCGTTCCTTTGCAGTAACCGTTTTCATGTTAGGTTTCACTCTGTTTTCTCCTATATGCATATATGTAGTTGGAACTCTAAATCAAACACGGTTTGTGCTAGCTCTTTGAAACTTGGTACAGTAATGTAGTTCCAAGTTCTATCGCTATGGTTTGTGTCTTATTGAAGTAGCCCCAAGCAGAGACTGACTAGAATCACTTTCATTAAATGGGGTTGCCAAGCTTCGAAAAAACTACGAGTTTCCGGAAATCTCAGCAAACATTTTTTCACCCAATCTTCATGATACTTCCATTTAATGATCAGCTGACCAATCCCACTTGGCTCACCAAATTTCGTTCTTCTAGGTTAACCGTTCCTTTGCAGTAACCTTTTTCATGTTTAGTTTCACTCTGATTCTCCTATGTGGATACATTTAGTTGGAACTCTACATCAAACTCGGTTTTCGGCAAGCTCTTTGAAACTTGGCACAATAATGTAGTTCCAAGTTCTATCGCTATGGTTTGTGTCCTATTGAAGTAGCCCCAAGGCAGAGACTGAGGAGAATCACTTTCATTGAAAGGGTGGCCAAGCTTCCAAAAAACTACGAGTTTCCGGAATTCTCAGCAAACATTTTTTCACCCAATCTTGATGATACTTGCAGGTAGTGATCAGTACACGAATCCCACTTGGCTCACCAAATTTCGTTCTTCTAGGTTTAACCGTTCCTTTGCAGTAACCGTTTTCATGTTTAGGTTTCACTCTGTTTTCTCCAATATGGATACATGTAGTTGGAACTCTAAATCAAACACGGTTTGTGCTAGCTCTTTGAAACTTGGCACAATAATGTAGTTACAAGTTCTATCGCTAAAGGTTTGTGTCCTATTGAAGTAGCCCCAAGCAGAGACTGAGGAGAATCACTTTCATTGAAAGGGGTGGCCAAGCTTCCAAAAACTACGAGGTTCCGGAAATCTCAGCAAACATTTTTTCACCCAATCTTGATGATACTTGCAGGTAATGATCAGTACACGAATCCCACTTGGCTCACCAAATTTCGTTCTTCTAGGTTAAACCGTTCCTTTGCAGTAACCGTTTTCATGTTTACGTTTCACTCTGTTTTCTCCTATATGATACAAGTAGTTGGAACTCTAAATCAAACACGGTTTGGGCTAGCTCTTTGAAACTTGGCACAATAATGTAGTACCAAGTTCTATCACTATGGTTTGTGTCCTATTGAAGTAGCCCCAAGCAGAGACTGACGAGAATCACTTTCATTGAAAGGGGTTGCCAAGCTTCCAAAAAACTACGAGTTTCCTGAAATCTCAGCAAACATTTTTTCACCCAATCTTGATCATACTTGCAGGTAGTGATCAGTACACCAACCCCACTTGGCTCACCAAATTTCGTTCTTCTAGGTTAAACCGTTCCTTTGCAGTAACCGTTTTCATGTTTAGGTTTTACTCTGTTTTCTCCTATATGCATATATGTAGTTGGAACTCTAAATCAAACACGGTTTGTGCTAGCAATTTGAAACTTGGCACAGTAATGTAGTTCCAAGTTCTATCGCTATGGTTTGTGTCCTATTGAAGTAGCCCCAAGCAGAGACTGACGAGAATCACTTTCATTGAAAGGGGTTGCCAAGCGTCCAAAAAACTACGAGTTTCCTGAAATGTCAGCAAACATTTTTTCACCCAATCTTGATGATACTTGCAGGTAGTGATCAGTACACGAATCCCACTTGGCTCACCAAATTTCGTTCTTCTAGGTTAAACCGTTCCTTTGCAGTAACCGTTTTCATGTTTAGGTTTCACTCTGTTTTCTCCTATATGGATACATGTAGTCGGAACTCTGAATCAAACACGGTTTGTGCTAGCTCTTTGAAACTTGGCACAATAATGTAGTTCCAAGTTCTATCACTATGGTTTGTGTCCTATTGAAGTAGCCCCAAGCAGAGACTGACGAGAATCACTTTCATTGAAAGGGGTGGCCTAGCTTCCAAAAAACTACGAGGTTCCGGAAATCTCAGCAAACTTTTTTTTCACCCAATCTTGATGATACTTGCAGGTAGTGATCAATACAGGAATGCCACTTTGCTCACCAAATATCGTTCTTCTAGGTTAAACCGTTCCTTTGCAGTAACCGTTTTCATGTTTAGGTTTCACTCTGATTCGCCTATGTGGATACATTTAGTTGGAACTCTACATCAAACACGGTTTCGACTAGCTCTTTGAAACTTGGCACAATAATGTAGTTACAAGTTCTATCGCTATGGTTTGTGTCCTATTGAAGTAGCCCCAAGCAGAGACTGACGAGAATCACTTTCATTGAAAGGGGTTGCCAAGCTTCGAAAAAACTACGAGTTTCCTGAAATCTCAGCAAACATTTTTTCACCCAATCTTGATCATACTTGCAGGTAGTGATCAGTACACCAACCCCACTTGGCTCACCAAATTTCGTTCTTCTAGGTTAAACCGTTCCTTTGCAGTAACCGTTTTCATGTTTAGGTTTCACTCTGTTTTCTCCTATATGCATATATGTAGTTGGAACTCTAAATCAAACACGGTTTGTGCTAGCAATTTGAAACTTGGCACAGTAATGTAGTTCCAAGTTCTATCGCTATGGTTTGTGTCCTATTGAAGTAGCCCCAAGCAGAGACTGACGAGAATCACTTTCATTAAAAGGGGTTGCCAAGCTTCGAAAAAACTACGAGTTTCCGGAAATCTCAGCAAACATTTTTTCACCCAATCTTGATGATACTTGCAGGTAGTGTTCAGTACACGAATCCCACTTGGCTTACCAAATTTCGTTCTTCTAGGTTAAACCGTTCCTTTGCAGTAACCGTTTTCATGTTTAGGTTTCACTCTGTTTTCTCCTATATGGATACATGTAGTCGGAACTCTAAATCAAACACGGTTTGTGCTAGCTATTTGAAACTTGGCCCAATAATATAGTTACTAGTTCTATCGCTAAGGTTTGTGTCCTATTGAAGTAGCCCCAAGCAGAGACTGACGAGAATCACTTTCATTGAAAGGGGTTGCCAAGCGTCCAAAAAACTACGAGTTTCCTGAAATGTCAGCAAACATTTTTTCACCCAATCTTGATGATACTTGCAGGTAGTGATCAGTACACGAATCCCACTTGGCTCACCAAATTTCGTTCTTCTAGGTTAAACCGTTCCTTTGCAGTAACCGTTTCATGTTTAGGTTTCACTCTGTTTTCTCCTATATGGATACATGTAGTCGGAACTCTAAATCAAACACGTTTTTGGCTAGCTCTTTGAAACTTGGCACAATAATATAGTTTCAAGATATATCGTTATGGTTTGTGTCCTATTGAAGTAGCCCCAAGCAGAGACTGACGAGAATCACTTTCATTGAAAGGGGTGGCCTAGCTTCCAAAAAACTACGAGGTTCCGGAAATCTCAGCAAACTTTTTTTTCACCCAATCTTGATGATACTTGCAGGTAGTGATCAATACAGGAATGCCACTTTGCTCACCAAATATCGTTCTTCTAGGTTAAACCGTTCCTTTGCAGTAACCTTTTTCATGTTTAGGTTTCACTCTGATTCGCCTATGTGGATACATTTAGTTGGAACTCTACATCAAACACGGTTCGACTAGCTCTTTGAAACTTGGCACAATAATGTAGTTACAAGTTCTATCGCTATGGTTTGTGTCCTATTGAAGTAGCCCCAAGCAGAGACTGACGAGAATCACTTTCATTGAAAGGGGTGCCAAGCTTCGAAAAAACTACGAGTTTCCGGAAATCTCAGCAAACATTTTTTCACCCAATCTTAATGATACATCCATTTAATGATCAGCCGACCAACTAATCCCACTTGGCTCACCAAATTTCGTTCAACCAGGTTAAACCGTTCCTTTGCAGTAACCGTTTTCATGTTTAGGTTTTCACTCTGTTTTCTCCTATATGGATACATGTAGTTGGAACTCTAAATCAAACACGGTTTGTGCTAGCTCTTTGAAACTTTGCACAATAATGTAGTTACAAGTTCTATCGCTAAGGTTTGTGTCCTATTGAAGTAGCCCCAAGCAGAGACTGACGAGAATCACTTTCAGTGAAAGGGGTGGCCAAGCTTCCAAAAAACTACGAGGTTCCGGAAATCTCAGCAAACATTTTTTCACCAAACCTTGATGATACTTGCAGGTAATGATCAGTACACGAATCCCACTTGGCTCACCAAATTTCGTTCTTCTAGGTTAAACCGTTCCTTTGCAGTAACCGTTTTCATGTTTAGGTTTCACTCTGTTTTCTCCTATATGGATACATGTAGTTGGAACTCTAAATCAAACACGGTTTGGGCTAGCTCTTTGAAACTTGGCACAATAATGTAGTTCCAAGTTCTATCACTATGGTTTGTGTCCTATTGAAGTAGCCCCAAGCAGAGACTGCGAGAATCACTTTCATTGAAAGGGGTTGCCAAGCTTCCAAAAAACTACGAGTTTCCGGAAATCTCAGCAAACATTTTTTCACCCAATCTTGATCATACTTGCAGGTAGTGATCCGTACACGAATCCCACTTGGCTCACCAAATTTCGTTCTTCTAGGTTAAACCGTTCCTTTGCAGTAACCGTTTTCATGTTTACGTTTCACTCTGTTTTCTCCTATATGCATACATGTAGTTGGAACTCTAAATCAAACACGGTTTTTTGCTAGCTCTTTGAAACTTGGCACAGTAATGTAGTTCCAAGTTCCTTCGCTATGGTTTGTGTCCTATTGAAGTAGCCCAAAGCAGAGACTGACTAGAATCACTTTCATTAAAAGGGGTTGCCAAGCTTCGAAAAAACTACGAGTTTCCGGAAATCTCAGCAAATATTTTTTCACCCAATCTTCATGATACTTCCATTTAATGATCAGCCGACCAACCAATCCCACTTGGCTCACCAAATTTCGTTCAACTAGGTTAAACCGTTCCTTTGCAGTAACCGTTTTCATGTTTAGGTTTCACTCTGTTTTCTCCTATATGGATACATGTAGTCGGAACTCTAAATCAAACACGGTTTTGGCTAGCTCTTTGAAACTTGGCACAATAATGTAGTTTCAAGATATATCGTTATGGTTTGTGTCCTATTGAAGTAGCCCCAAGCAGAGACTGGACGAGAATCACTTTCATTGAAAGGGGTGCCTAGCTTCCAAAAAACTACGAGGTTCCGGAAATCTCAGCAAACTTTTTTTTCACCCAATCTTGATGATACTTGCAGGTAGTGATCAATACAGGAATGCCACTTTGCTCACCAAATATCGTTCTTCTAGGTTAAACCGTTCCTTTGCAGTAACCTTTTTCATGTTTAGGTTTCACTCTGATTCGCCTATGTGGATACATTTAGTTGGAACTCTACATCAAACACGGTTTCGACTAGCTCTTTGAAACTTGGCACAATAATGTAGTTACAAGTTCTATCGCTATGGTTTGTGTCCTATTGAAGTAGCCCCAAGCAGAGACTGACGAGAATCACTTTCATTGAAAGGGGTTGCCAAGCTTTCGAAAAACTACGAGTTTCCGGAAATCTCAGCAAACATTTTTTCACCCAATCTTAATGATACATCCATTTAATGATCAGCCGACCAACTAATCCCACTTGGCTCACCAAATTTCGTTCAACCAGGTTAAACCGTTCCTTTGCAGTAACCGTTTTCATGTTTAGGTTTCACTCTGTTTTCTCCTATATGGATACATGTAGTTGAAACTCTAAATCAAACACGGTTTGTGCTAGCTCTTTGAAACTCTGCACATTAATGTAGTTACAAGTTCTATCGCTAAGGTTTGTGTCCTATTGAAGTAGCCCCAAGCAGAGACTGACGAGAATCACTTCATTGAAAGGGGTTGCCTAGCTTCGAAAAAACTACGAGTTTCCGGAAATCTCAGCAAACATTTTTTCACCTAATCTTGATGATACTTCCATTTAATGATCAGTTGACCAATCCCACTTGGCTCACCAAATTTCGTTCTTCTAGGTTAAACCGTTCCTTTGCAGTAACCGTTTTCATGTTTAGGTTTCACTCTGTTTTCTCCTATATGGATACATGTAGTCGGAACTCTAAATCAAACACGGTTTGGGCTAGCTCTTTGAAACTTGGCACAATAATATAGTTTCAAGATATATCGCTATGGTTTGTGTCCTATTGAAGTAGCCCCAAGCAGAGACTGACGAGAATCACATTCACTAAAAGGGTGCCAAGCTTCCAAAAAACTACGAGTTTCCGGAAATCTCAGCAAGCATTTTTTCACCCAATCTTGATGATACTTGCAGGTAGTGATCAGTACACGAATCCCACTTGGCTCACCAAATTTCGTTCTTCTAGGTTAAACCGTTCCTTTGCAGTAACCGTTTTCATGTTTAGGTTTCACTCTGTTTTCTCCTATATGCATATATGTAGTTGGAACTCTAAATCAAACACGGTTTGTGCTAGCTCTTTGAAACTTGGCACAGTAATGTAGTTCCAAGTTCTATCGCTATGGTTTGTGTCCTATTGAAGTAGCCCCAAGCAGAGACTGACTAGAATCACTTTCATTAAAAGGGGTTGCCAAGCTTCGAAAAAACTACGAGTTTCCGGAAATCTCAGCAAACATTTTTTCACCCAATCTTGATGATACTTGCAGGTAGTGATCAGTCCACGAATTCCACTTGGCTCACCAAATTTCGTTCTTCTAGGTTAAACCGTTCCTTTGCAGTAACCGTTTTCATGTTTAGGTTTCACTCTGTTTTCTCCTATATGGATACATGTAGTTGGAACTCTAAATCAAACACGGTTTGGGCTAGCTCTTTGAAACTTGGCACAATAATGTAGTTCCAAGTTCTATCGCTATGGATTGTGTCCTATTGAAGTAGCCCCAAGCAGAGACTGACGAGAATCACTTTCATTGAAAGGGGTTGCCAAGCTTCGAAAAAACTACGAGTTTCCTGAAATCTCAGCAAACATTTTTTCACCCAATCTTGATCATACTTGCAGGTAGTGATCAGTACACCAACCCCACTTGGCTCACCAAATTTCGTTCTTCTAGGTTAAACCGTTCCTTTGCAGTAACCGTTTTCATGTTTAGGTTTCACTCTGTTTTCTCCTATATGGATACATGTAGTTGGAACTCTAAATCAAACACGGTTTGGGCTAGCTCTTTGAAACTTGGCACAATAATGTAGTTTCAAGATATATCGTTATGGTTTGTGTCCTATTGAAGTAGCCCCAAGCAGAGACTGACGAGATCACTTTCATTGAAAGGGGTGGCCTAGCTTCCAAAAAACTACGAGGTTCCGGAAATCTCAGCAAACTTTTTTTTCACCCAATCTTGATGATACTTGCAGGTAGTGATCAATACAGGAATGCCACTTTGCTCACCAAATATCGTTCTTCTAGGTTAAACCGTTCCTTTGCAGTAACCTTTTTCATGTTTTAGGTTTCACTCTGATTCGCCTATGTGGATACATTTAGTTGGAACTCTACATCAAACACGGTTTCGACTAGCTCTTTGAAACTTGGCACAATAATGTAGTTACAAGTTCTATCGCTATGGGTTGTGTCCTATTGAAGTAGCCCCAAGCAGAGACTGACGAGAATCACTTTCATTGAAAGGGTTGCCAAGCTTCGAAAAAACTACGAGTTTCCGGAAATCTCAGCAAACATTTTTTCACCCAATCTTAATGATACATCCATTTAATGATCAGCCGACCAACTAATCCCACTTGGCTCACCAAATTTCGTTCAACCAGGTTAAACCGTTCCTTTGCAGTAACCGTTTCATGTTTAGGTTTCACTCTGTTTTCTCCTATATGGATACATGTAGTTGGAACTCTAAATCAAACACGGTTTGTGCTAGCTCTTTGAAACTTTGCACAATAATGTAGTTACAAGTTCTATCGCTAAGGTTTGTGTCCTATTGAAGTAGCCCCAAGCAGAGACTGACGAGAATCACTTTCATTGAAAGGGGTTGCCTAGCTTCGAAAAAACTACGAGTTTCCGGAAATCTCAGCAAACATTTTTTCACCTAATCTTGATGATACTTCCATTTAATGATCAGTTGACCAATCCACTTGGCTCACCAAATTTCGTTCTTCTAGGTTAAACCGTTCCTTTGCAGTAACCGTTTTCATGTTTAGGTTTCACTCTGTTTTCTCCTATATGGATACATGTAGTCGGAACTCTAAATCAAACACGGTTTGGGCTAGCTCTTTGAAACTTGGCACAATAATATAGTTTCAAGATATATCGCTATGGTTTGTGTCCTATTGAAGTAGCCCCAAGCAGAGACTGACGAGAATCACTTTCATTGAAAGGGGTGCCAAGCTTCCAAAAAACTACGAGTTTCCGGAAATCTCAGCAAGCATTTTTTCACCCAATCTTGATGATACTTGCAGGTAGTGATCAGTACACGAATCCCACTTGGCTCACCAAATTTCGTTCTTCTAGGTTAAACCGTTCCTTTGCAGTAACCGTTTTCATGTTTAGGTTTCACTCTGTTTTCTCCTATATGCATATATGTAGTTGGAACTCTAAATCAAACACGGTTTGTGCTAGCTCTTTGAAACTTGGCACAGTAATGTAGTTCCAAGTTCTATCGCTATGGTTTGTGTCCTATTGAAGTAGCCCCAAGCAGAGACTGACGAGAATCACTTTCATTGAAAGGGGTGCCTAGCTTCCAAAAAACTACGAGGTTCCGGAAATCTCAGCAAACTTTTTTTCACCCAATCTTGATGATACTTGCAGGTAGTGATCAATACAGGAATGCCACTTTGCTCACCAAATATCGTTCTTCTAGGTTAAACCGTTCCTTTGCAGTAACCTTTTTCATGTTTAGGTTTCACTCTGATTCGCCTATGTGGATACATTTAGTTGGAACTCTACATCAAACACGGTTTCGACTAGCTCTTTGAAACTTGCACAATATGTAGTTACAAGTTCTATCGCTATGGTTTGTGTCCTATTGAAGTAGCCCAAGCAGAGACTGACGAGAATCACTTTCATTGAAAGGGGTTGCCAAGCTTCGAAAAACTACGAGTTTCCGGAAATCTCAGCAAACATTTTTTCACCCAATCTTAATGATACATCCATTTAATGATCAGCCGACCAACTAATCCCACTTGGCTCACCAAATTTCGTTCAACAGGTTAAACGTTCCTTTGCAGTAACCGTTTTCATGTTTAGGTTTCACTCTGTTTTCTCCTATATGGATACATGTAGTTGGAACTCTAAATCAAACACGGTTTGTGCTAGCTCTTTGAAACTCTGCACATTAATGTAGTTACAAGTTCTATCGCTAAGGTTTGTGTCCTATTGAAGGTAGCCCCAAGCAGAGACTGACGAGAATCACTTTCATTGAAAGGGGTTGCCTAGCTTCGAAAAAACTACGAGTTTCCGGAAATCTCAGCAAATATTTTTTCACCTAATCTTGATGATACTTCCATTTAATGATCAGTTGACCAATCCCACTTGGCTTACCAAATTTCGTTCTTCTAGGTTAAACCGTTCCTTTGCAGTAACCGTTTTCATGTTTAGGTTTCACTCTGTTTTCTCCTATATGGATACATGTAGTCGGAACTCTAAATCAAACACGGTTTGGGCTAGCTCTTTGAAACTTGGCACAATAATATAGTTTTCAAGATATATCGCTATGGTTTGTGTCCTATTGAAGTAGCCCCAAGCAGAGACTGACGAGAATCACTTTCATTGAAAGGGGTGCCAAGCTTCCAAAAAACTACGAGTTTCCGGAAATCTCAGCAAGCATTTTTTCACCCAATCTTGATGATACTTGCAGGTAGTGATCAGTACACGAATCCCACTTGGCTCACCAAATTTCGTTCTTCTAGGTTAAACCGTTCCTTTGCAGTAACCGTTTTCATGTTAGGTTTCACTCTGTTTTCTCCTATATGCCATATATGTAGTTGGAACTCTAAATCAAACACGGTTTGTGCTAGCTCTTTGAAACTTGGCACAGTAATGTAGTTCCAAGTTCTATCGCTATGGTTTGTGTCCTATTGAAGTAGCCCCAAGCAGAGACTGACTAGAATCACTTTCATTAAAAGGGGTTGCCAAGCTTCGAAAAAACTACGAGTTTCCGGAAATCTCAGCAAACATTTTTTCACCCAATCTTGATGATACTTGCAGGTAGTGATCAGTCCACGAATTCCACTTGGCTCACCAAATTTCGTTCTTCTAGGTTAAACCGTTCCTTTGCAGTAACCGTTTTCATGTTTAGGTTTCACTCTGTTTTCTCCTATATGGATACATGAGTTGGAACTCTAAATCAAACACGGTTTGGGCTAGCTCTTTGAAAACTTGGCACAATAATGTAGTTCCAAGTTCTATCGCTATGGATTGTGTCCTATTGAAGTAGCCCCAAGCAGAGACTGACGAGAATCACTTTCATTGAAAGGGGTTGCCAAGCTTCGAAAAAACTACGAGTTTCCGGAAATCTCAGCAAACATTTTTTCACCCAATCTTGATGATACGTCCATTTAATGATCAGCCGAACAACCAATCCCACTTGGCTCACCAAATTTCGTTCAACTAGGTTAAACCGTTCCTTTGCAGTAACCGTTTTCATGTTTAGGTTTCACTCTGTTTTCTCCTATATGGATACATGTAGTTGGAACTCTAAATCAAACACGGTTTGTGCTAGCTCTTTGAAACTTTGCACAATAATGTAGTTACAAGTTCTATCGCTAAGTTTTGTGTCCTATTGAAGTAGCCCCAAGCAGAGACTGACGAGAATCACTTTCATTGAAAGGGGTTGCCTAGCTTCCAAAAAACTACGAGTTTCCGGAAATCTCAGCAAACATTTTTTCACCCAATCTTGATGATACTTGCAGGTAGTGATCAGTACATGAATCCCACTTGGCTCACCAAATTCCGTTGTTCTAGGTTACACCGTTCCTTTGCAGTAACCGTTTTCATGTTTAGGTTTCACTCTGTTTTCTCCTATATGCATATATGTAGTTGGAACTCTAAATCAAACACGGTTTTTGCTAGCTCGTTGAAACTTGGCACAGTAATGTAGTTCCAAGTTCTATCGCTATGGTTTGTGTCCTATTGAAGTAGCCCCAAGCAGAGACTGACTAGAATCACTTTCATTAAAAGGGGTTGCCAAGCTTCGAAAAAACTGCGAGTTTCCGGAAATCTCAGCAAACATTTTTTCACCCAATCTTGATGATACTTCCATTTAATGATCAGTTGACCAATCCCACTTGGCTCACCAAATTTCGTTCTTCTAGGTTAAACCGTTCCTTTGCAGTAACCGTTTTCATGTTTAGGTTTCACTCTGTTTTCTCCTATATGGATACATGTAGTCGGAACTCTAAATCAAACACGGTTTGGGCTAGCTCTTTGAAACTTGGCACAATAATATAGTTTCAAGATATATCGCTATGGTTTGTGTCCTATTGAAGTAGCCCCAAGCAGAGACTGACGAGAATCACTTTCATTGAAAGGGGTTGCCACGCGTCCAAAAAACTACGAGTTTCCTGAAATGTCAGCAAACATTTTTTCACCCAATATTGATGATACTTGCAGGTAGTGATCAGTACACGAATCCCACTTGGCTCACCAAATTTCGTTCTTCTAGATTAAACCGTTCCTTTGCAGTAACCGTTTTCATGTTTAGGTTTCACTCTGTTTTCTCCTATATGCATACATGTAGTTGGAACTCTAAATTAAACACGGTTTGGGCTAGCTCTTTGAAACTTGGCACAATAATGTAGTTACAAGTTCTATCACTAAGGTTTGTGTCCTATTGAAGTAGCCCCAAGCAGAGACTGACTAGAATCACGTTCACTAAAAGGGGTTGCCAAGCTTCCAAAAAACTACGAGTTTCCAGAAATCTCAGCCAACATTTTTTCACACAATCTTGATGATACTTGCAGGTAGTGATCAGTACACGAATCCCACTTAGCTCACCAAATTTCGTTCTTCTAGGTTAAACCATTCCTTTGCCGTAACCGTTTTCATGTTTAGGTTTCACTTTGTTTTCTCCTATATGGATACATGTATTTGGAACTCTAAATCAAGCACGGTTTATGCTAGCTCTTTGAAACATGGCTGAAGAATGTAGTTCCAAGTTCTATCGCTATGGTTTGTGTCCTATTGAAGTAGCCCCAAGCAGAGACTGACGAGAATCACTTTCATTGTCAGGGGTTGCAAAGCTTCCAAAAAACTACGAGTTTCCGGAAATCTCAGCAAACATTTTTTCACCCAATATTGTTGATACTTGCAGGTAGTGATCAGTACACGAATCCCACTTGCCTCACCAAATTTCGTTCTTCTAGGTTAAACCGTTCCTTTGCAGTAACCGTTTTCATGTTTAGGTTTCACTCTGTTTTCTCCTATATGGATACATGTAGTTGGAACTCTAAATCAAACACGGTTTGTGCTAGCTCTTTGAAACTTGGCACAATGATGTAGTTCCAAGTTCTATCGCTATGGTTTTTGTCCTATTGAAGTAGCCCCAACCAGAGACTGACGAGAATCACTTTAATTAAAAGGGGTTGCCAAGCTTCGAAAAAACTACGAGTTTCCGGAAATCTCAGCAAACATTTTTTCACCCAATCTTGATGATACTTCCATTTAATGATCAGTTGACCAATCCCACTTGGCTCACCAAATTTCGTTCTTCTAGGTTAAACCGTTCCTTTGCAGTAACCGTTTTCATGTTTAGGTTTCACTCTGTTTTCTCCTATATGGATACATGTAGTCGGAACTCTAAATCAAACACGGTTTGGGCTAGCTCTTTGAAACTTGGCACAATAATATAGTTTCAAGATATATCGCTATGGTTTGTGTCCTATTGAAGTAGCCCCAAGCAGAGACTGACGAGAATCACTTTCATTGAAAGGGGTTGCCACGCGTCCAAAAAACTACGAGTTTCCTGAAATGTCAGCAAACATTTTTTCACCCAATCTTGATGATACTTGCAGGTAGTGATCAGTACACGAATCCCACTTGGCTCACCAAATTTCGTTCTTCTAGATTAAACCGTTCCTTTGCAGTAACCGTTTTCATGTTTAGGTTTCACTCTGTTTTCTCCTATATGCATACATGTAGTTGGAACTCTAAATCAAACACGGTTTGGGCTAGCTCTTTGAAACTTGGCACAATAATGTAGTTCCAAGTTCTATCACTATGGTTTGTGTCCTATTGAAGTACCCCCAAGCAGAGACTGACGAGAATCACTTTCATTAAAAGGGGTTGCCAAGCTTCGAAAAAACTACGCGTTTCCGGAAATCTCAGCAAACATTTTTTCACCCAATCTTGATGATACTTGCAGGTAGTGATCAGTACAGGAATCCCACTTGGCTCACCAAATTTCGTTCTTCTAGGTTAAACCGTTCCTTTGCAGTAACCGTTTTCATGTTTAGGTTTCACTCTGTTTTCTCCTATATGGATACATGTATTTGGAACTCTAAATCAAACACGGTTTGTGCTAGCTCTTTGAAACTTGGCACAATAATGTAGTTCCAAGTTCTATCGCTATGGTTTGTGTCCTATTGAAGTAGCCACAAGCAGAGACTGACTAGAATCACTTTCATTAAAAGGGGTTGCCAAGCTTCGAAAAAACTACGCGTTTCCGGAAATCTCAGCAAACATTTTTTCACCCAATCTTCATGATACTTCCATTTAATGATCAGCCGACCAACCAATCCCACTTGGCTCACCAAATTTCGTTCTTCTACGTTATTCCGTTCCTTTGCAGTAACCGTTTTCATTTTTAGGTTTCACTCTGTTTTCTCCTATATGGATATATGTAGTTGGAACTCTAAATCAAACACGGTTTGTGCTAGCTCTTTGAAACTTGGCACCATAATGTAGTTCCAAGTTCTATCGCTATGGTTTGTGTCATATTGAAGTAGCCCCAAGCAGAGACTGACTAGAATCACTTTCATTAAAAGGGGTTGCCAAGCTTCCAAAAAACTACGAGTTTCAGGAAATCTCAGCAAACATTTTTTCACCCAATCTTCATGATACTTCCATTTAATGATCAGCTAACAAATCCCACTTGGCTCACCAAATTTCGTTCTTCTAGGTTAAACCGTTCCTTTGCAGTAACCGTTTTCATGTTTAGGTTTGACTCTGTTTTCTCCTATATGGATACATGTAGTTGGAACACTAAATCACACCCGATTTGGGCTAGCTCTTTGAAACTTGGCACAATAATGTAGTTCCAAGTTCTATCGCTAAGGTTTGTGTCCTATTGAAGTAGCCCCAAGCAGAGACTGACAGGAATCACTTTCATTGAAAGGAGTTGCCAGACTTAGAAAATACTACGAGTTTCCTGAAATCTCAGCAAACATTCTTTCACCCAATCTTGATGATACTTGCAGGTAGTGATCAGTACACGAATCCCACTTGGCTCGCCAAATTTTGTTCTTCTAGGTTAAACCGTTCCTTTGCAGTAACCGTTTTCATGTTTAGGTTTCACTCTGTATTCTCCTATATGGATACATGTAGTTGGAACTCTAAATCAAACACGGTTTGGGCTAGCTCTTTGAAACTTGGCACCATAATGTAGTTCCAAGATCTATAACTATGGTTTGTTTCCCATTGAAGTAGCCACAAGCAGAGACTGACGAGAATCACTTTCATTGAAAGGTGTTGCCAAGCTTCGAAAAAAGGACGAGTTTCCGGAAATCTCACCAAATTTCGTTCAACTAGTTTAAACCGTTCCTATGCAGTAACCGTTTTCATGTTTCGGTTTCACTCTGTTTTCTCCTATATGGATACATGTAGTTGGAACTCTAAATCAAACACGGTTTGGGCTAGCTCTTTGAAACTTGGCACCATAATGTAGTTTAAGTTCTATCGCTTTTTTTTTGTCCAATTGAAGTAGCCCCAAGCAGAGACTGACTAGAATCACTTTCATTAAAAGGGGTTGCCAAGCTTTGAAAAAAAGTACGAGTTTCCGGAAATCCAAGCAAACATTTTTTCACCCAATCTTGATGATACTTGCAGGTATTGATGTGTACACGAATCCCACTTGGCTCACCAAATTTCGTTCTTCTAGGTTAAACCATTCCTTTTCAGGAACCGTTTTCATGTTTAGGTTTCACTCTGTTTTCTCCTATATGGATACATGTAGTTGGAACTCTAAATCAAACACGGTTTGTGCTAGCTCTTTGAAACTTGGCACAATAATGTAGTTCCAATTTCTATCGCTATGGTTTGTGTCCTATTGAAGTAGCCCCAAGCAGAGACTGACTAGAATCACTTTCATTACAAGGGGTTGCCAAGTTCGAAAAAACTACGAGTTTCCGGAAATCTCAGCAATCATTTTTTCACCCAATCTTGATGATACGTCCATTTAATGATCAGCCGACCAATCCCACTTGGCTCACCAAATTTCGTTCTTCTAGGTTAAACAGTACCTTTGCAGTTACCATTTTCATTTTTAGGTTTCACTCTGTTTTCTCCTATACGGATACATATCGTTGGAACTCTAAATCAAACACGGTTTGTGCCAGCTCTTTGAAACTTGGCACAATAATGTAGTTCCAAGTTCTATCGCTATGGGTTGTGTCCTATTGATGTAGCCCCAAGCAGAGACTGACTAGAATCACTTTCATTAAAAGGGGTTGCCAAGCTTCGAAAAAAACAATGAGTTTCCGGAAATCTCAGCAAACATTTTTTCACCCAATCTTGATGATAATTGCAGGTAGTGATGTATACACGAATCCCACTTGGCTCACCAAATTTCGTTCTTCTAGGTTAAACCGTTCCTTTGCAGTAACCGTTTTCATGTTTAGGTTTGACTCTGTTTTCTCCTATATGGATACATGTAGTTGGAACTCTAAATCACACACGGTTTGGGCTAGCTCTTTGAAACTTGGCACAATAATGTAGTTCCAAGTTCTATCGCTATGCTTTGTGTCCTATTGAAGTAGCCCCAAGCAGAGACTGACGAGAATCACTTTCATTGAAAGGAGTTGCCAGACTTAGAAAATACTACGAGTTTCCTGAAATCTCAGCAAACATTCTTTCACCCAATCTTGATGATACTTGCAGGTAGTGATCAGTACACGAATCCCACTTGGCTTACCAAATTTTGTTCTTCTAGGTTAAACCGTTCCTTTGCAGTAACCGTTTTCATGTTTAGGTTTCACTCTGTATTCTCCTATATGGATACATGTAGTTGGAACTCTAAATCAAACACGGTTTGGGCTAGCTCTTTGAAACTTGGCACCATAATGTAGTTCCAAGATCTATAACTATGGTTTGTTTCCCATTGAAGTAGCCACAAGCAGAGACTGACGAGAATCACTTTCATTGAAAGGGGTTGCAAGCTTCGAAAAAAGTACGAGTTTCCGGAAATCTCACCAAATTTCGTTCAACTAGGTTAAACCGTTCCTATGCAGTAACCGTTTTCATGTTTCGGTTTCACTCTGTTTTCTGCTATATGGATACATGTAGTTGGAACTCTAAATCAAACACGGTTTGGGCTAGCTCTTTGAAACTTGGCACCATAATGTAGTTCCAAGTTCTATCGCTTTTTTTTTGTGTCCAATTGAAGTAGCCCCAAGCAGAGACTGACTAGAATCACTTTCATTGAAAGGAGTTGTCAGACTTAGAAAATACTACGAGTTTCCTGAAATCTCAGCAAACATTTTTTCACCCTATCTTGATGATACTTACAGGTAGTGATCAGTACACGAATCCCACTTGGCTCACCAAATTTCGTTCTTCTAGGTTAAACCATATCTTTGCAGTAACCGTTTTCATGTTTAGGTTTCACTCTGTTTTCTCCTATATGGATACATGTAGTTGGAACTCTAAATCAAACACGGTTTGAGCTAGCTCTTTGAAACTTGGCACCATAATGTAGTTCCAAGATCTATAACTATGGTTTGTTTCCCATTGAAGTAGCCACAAGCAGAGACTGACGAGAATCACTTTCATTGAAAGGGGTTGCCAAGCTTCGAAAAAAGTACGAGTTTCCGGAAATCTCAGCAAACATTTTTTCACCCAATCTTCATGATACTTCCATTTAATGATCAGCCGACCAATCCCACTTGGCTCACCAAATTACGTTCTTCTAGGTTAAACCGTTCCTTTGCAGTAACCGTTTTCATGTTTAGGTTTGACTCTGTTTTCTCCTATATGGATACATGTAGTTGGAACTCTAAATCAAACACGGTTTGGGCTAGCTCTTTGAAACTTGGCACCATAATGTAGTTCCAAGTTCTATCGCTTTTTTTTTTGTGTCCAATTGAAGTAGCCCCAAGCAGAGACTGACTAGAATCACTTTCATTGAAAGGAGTTGTCAGACTTAGAAAATACTACGAGTTTCCTGAAATCTCAGCAAACATTTTTTCACCCTATCTTGATGATACTTACAGGTAGTGATCAGTACACGAATCCCACTTGGCTCACCAAATTTCGTTCTTCTAGGTTAAACCATATCTTTGCAGTAACCGTTTTCATGTTTAGGTTTCACTCTGTTTTCTCCTATATGGATACATGTAGTTGGAACTCTAAATCAAACACGGTTTGAGCTAGCTCTTTGAAACTTGGCACCATAATGTAGTTCCAAGATCTATAACTATGGTTTGTTTCCCATTGAAGTAGCCACAAGCAGAGACTGACGAGAATCACTTTCATTGAAAGGGGTTGCCAAGCTTCGAAAAAAGTACGAGTTTCCGGAAATCTCAGCAAACATTTTTTCACCCAATCTTCATGATACTTCCATTTAATGATCAGCCGACCAATCCCACTTGGCTCACCAAATTACGTTCTTCTAGGTTAAACCGTTCCTTTGCAGTAACCGTTTTCATGTTTAGGTTTGACTCTGTTTTCTCCTATATGGATACATGTAGTTGGAACTCTAAATCAAACACGGTTTGTGCTAGCTGTTTGAAACTTGGCACAAAAATTTAGTTCCAAGTTCTATCACTATGGTGTGTGTCCAATTGAAGTAGCCCCAAGCAGAGACTGACGAGAATCACTGTCATTGAAAGGGGTTGCCAAGCTTCCAAAAAACTACGAGTGTCCTGAAATCTCAGCAAATATTTTTTCACCCAATTTTGATGATACCTCCATTTAATGATCAGCCAACCAAACCCACTTGGCTCACCAAATTTCGTTCTTCTAGGTTAAACTGTTCCTTTGCAATAACCGTTTTCAAGTTTAGGTTTCACTCTGTTTTCTCCTATATGTATACATGTATTTGGAACTCTAAATCAAACACGGTTTGTGCTAGCTCTTTGAAACTTGGCACAATAATGTAGTTCCAAGTTCTATCGCTATGGTTTGTGTCCTATTGAAGTAGCCCCAAGCAGAGACTGACTAGAATCACTTTCATTAAAAGGGGTTGCCAAGCTTCGAAAAAAGTAGGAGTTTCCGGATATCTCAGCAAACATTTTTTCACCCAATCTTGATGATACCTGCATTTAATGATCAGTACACCAATCCCACTTGGCTCACCAAATTTCGTTCTTCTAGGTGAAACTGTACCTTTGCAGTAACCGTTTTCATTTTTAGGTTTCACTCTGTTTTCTCCTATATGGATACATGTAGTTGGGACTCTAAATCAAACACGGTTTGGGCTAGCTCTTTGAAACTTGGCACCATAATGTAGTTTCAAGTTCTATCGCTATGGTTTGTGTCCTATTGAAGTAGCCCCAACCAGAGACTGACGAGAATCACTTTCATTGAAAGGGGTTGCCAAGCTTCAAAAAACTTCGAGTTTCCGGAAATCTCAGCAAACATTTTTTCACCCAATCTTGATGATACTTGCTGGTAGTGATCAGTACACGAATCCCACTTGGCTCACCAAATTTCGTTCTTCTAGGTTAAACCGTTCCTTTGCAGTAACCGTTTTCATGTTTAGGTTTCACTCTGTTTTCTCCTATATGGATACATGTAGTTGGAACTCTAAATCAAACACGGTTTGTGCTAGCTCTTTGAAACTTGGCACAATAATGTACTTCCAAGTTCTATCGCTATGTTTTGTGTCCTATTGAAGTAGCCCAAAGCAGAGACTAACGAGAATCACTTTCATTGAAAGGGGTTGCAAAGCATAAAAAATACTATGAGTTTCCGGAAATCTCAGCCACCATTTTTTCACCCAATCTTGATGATACATCCATTTAATGATCAGTACACTATTCCCACTTGGCTCACCAAATTTCATTCTTCTAGGTTAAACTGTTCCTTTGCAGTAACCGTTTTCATGTTTAGGTTTCACACTGTTTTCTCCTAAATGGATACATATCATTGGTACTCTAGATGAAACACGGTTTGTGCTAGCTCTTTGAAACTTGGCACAATAATGTAGTTCCAAGTTCTATCGCTATGATTTTTTGTCCTATTTAAGTAGCCCCAAGTAGAGACTGACGAGAATCACTGTCATTGAAAGGGGTTGCCAAGCTTCCAAAAAACTACGAGTTTCCGGAAATCTCAGCAAACATTTTTTCACCCAATCTTGATGATACGTCCATTTAATGATCAGCCGACCAATCCCACTTGGCTCACCAAATTTCGTTCTTCTAGGTTAAACCGTACCTTTGCAGTAACCGTTTTCATGTTTAGGTTTCACTCTGTTTTCTCCTATATGGATACATGTAGTTGGAACTCTAAATCAAACACGGTTTCGGCTAGCTCTTTGAAACTTGGCACAGTAATGTAGTTCCAAGTTCTATCGCTATGGTTTGTGTCCTATTGAAGTAGCCCCAAGCAGAGACTGACGAGAATCACTTTCATTGAAAGGAGTTGCCAGACTTAGAAAATACTACGAGTTTCCTGAAATCTCAGCAAACATTATTTCACCCAATATTGATGATACTTGCAGGTAGTGATCAGTACACGAATCCCACTTGGCTCACCAAATTTTGTTCTTCTAGGTTAAACCGTTCCTTTGCAGTAACCGTTTTCATGTTTAGGTTTCACTCTGTTTTCTCCTATATGGATACATGTAGTTGGAACTCTAAATCAAACACGGTTTGGGCTAGCTCTTTGAAACTTGGCACCATAATGTAGTTCCAAGATCTATAACTATGGTTTGTTTCCCATTGAAGTAGCCACAAGCAGAGACTGACGAGAATCACTTTCATTGAAAGGGGTTGCCAAGCTTCGAAAAAAGTACGAGTTTCCGGAAATCTCACCAAATTTCGTTCAACTAGGTTAAACCGTTCCTATGCAGTAACCGTTTTCATGTTTCGGTTTCACTCTGTTTTCTCCTATATGGATACATGTAGTTGGAACTCTAAATCAAACACGGTTTCGGCTAGCTCTTTGAAACTTGGCACCATAATGTAGTTCCAAGTTCTATCGCTTTTTTTTTTGTGTCCAATTGAAGTAGCCCCAAGCAGAGACTGACTAGAATCACTTTCATTAAAAGGGGTTGCCAAGCTTTGAAAAAAGTACGAGTTTCCGGAAATCTCAGCAAACATTTTTTCACCCAATCTTGATGATACTTGCAGGTATTGATGTGTACACGAATCCCACTTGGCTCACCAAATTTCGTTCTTCTAGGTTAAACCGTTCCTTTTCAGGAACCGTTTTCATGTTTAGGTTTCACTCAGTTTTCTCCTATATGGATACATGTAGTTAGAACTCTAAATCAAACACGGTTTGTGCTAGCTCTTTGAAACTTGGCACAATAATGTAGTTCCAATTTCTATCGCTATGGTTTGTGTCCTATTGATGTAGCCCCAAGCAGAGACTGACTAGAATCACTTTCATTACAAGGGGTTGCCAAGTTCGAAAAAACTACGAATTCCGGAAATCTCAGCAATCATTTTTTCACCCAATCTTGATGATACTTCCATTTAATGATCAGCCGACCAATCCCACTTGGCTCACCAAATTTCGTTCTTCTAGGTTAAACCGTAACTTTGCAGTAACCGTTTTCATTTTTAGGTTTCACTCTGTTTACTCCTATATGGATACATGTAGTTGGAACTCTAAATCAAACACTGTTTGTGCTAGCTCTTTGAAACTTGGCACAATAATGTAGTTCCAAGTTCTATCGCTATGGTTTGTGTCCTATTGAAGTAGCCCCAAGCAGAGACTGACGAGAATCACTTTCATTGAAAGGGGTTGCCAAGCTTCCAAAAAACTACGAGTTTCCGGAAATCTCAGCAAACATTTTTTTCACCCGATCTTGATGATACTTGAAGGTAATGATAAGTACAGCAATCCCACTTATCTCAGCAAATTTCGTTCTTCCAGGTTAAACTGTTCCTTTGCAGTAACCGTTTTCATTTTTAGGTTTCACTCTGTTTTCTCCTATATGGATACATGTAGTTGGAACTCTAAATCAAACACGGTTTGTGCTAGCTCTTTGAAACTTGGCACAATGATGTAGTTCCAAGTTCTATCGCTATGGTTTTTGTCCTATTGAAGGAGCCCCAACCAGAGACTGACGAGAATCACTTTCATTAAAAGGGGTTGCCAAGCTTCGAAAAAACTACGAGTTTTCGGAAATCTCAGCAAACATTTTTTCACCCAATCTTGATGATACTTCCATTAAATGATCAGCCGTCCAATCCCACTTGGCTCACCAAATTTCGTTCTTCTACGTTATACCGTTCCTTTGCAGTAACCGTTTTCATGTTTAGGTTTCACTCTGTTTTCTCCTATATGGATACATGTAGTTGGAACTCTAAATCAATCAAGGTTTTTGCTAGCTCTTTGAAACTTGACACAATAATGTAGTTCCAAGTTCTATCACTATGGTTTGTGTCCTATTGAAGTAGCCCCAAGCAGAGACTGACGAGAATCACTTTCATTGAAAGGGGTTGCCAAGCTTCGAAAAAAACAATGAGTTTCCGGAAATCTCAGCAAACATTTTTTCACCCAATCTTGATGATACTTCCATTTAATGATCAGCCGACCAACCAATCCCACTTGGCTCACCAAATTTGGTTCAACTAGGTTAAACCGTTCCTTTGCAGTAACCGTTTTCATGTTTAGGTTTCACTCTGTTTTCTCCTATATGGATACATGTAGTTGGAACTCTAAATCAAACACGGTTTCGGCTAGCTCTTTGAAACTTGTCACAGTAATGTAGTTCCAAGTTCTATCGCTATGGTTTGTGTCCTATTGAAGTAGCCCCAAGCAGAGACTGACTAGAATCACTTTCATTAAAAGGGGTTGCCAAGCTTCGAAAAAAACAATGAGTTTCCGGAAATCTCAGCAAACATTTTTTCACCCAATCTTGATGATAATTGCAGGTAGTGATGTATACACGATTCCCACTTGGCTCACCAAATTTCGTTCTTCTAGGTTAAACCGTTCCTTTGCAGTAACCGTTTTCATGTTTAGGTTTGACTCTGTTTTCTCCTATATGGATACATGTAGTTGGAACTCTAAATCACACACGGTTTGTGCTAGCTCTTTGAAACTTGGCACAATAATGTAGTTCCAAGTTCTATCGCTATGGTTTGTGTCCTATTGAAGTAGCCCCAAGCAGAGACTGACGAGAATCACTTTCATTGAAAGGAGTTGCCAGACTTAGAAAATACTACGAGTTTCCTGAAATCTCAGCAAACATTCTTTCACCCAATCTTGATGATACTTGCAGGTAGTGATCAGTACACGAATCCCACTTGGCTCACCAAATTTTGTTCTTCTAGGTTAAACCGTTCCTTTGCAGTAACCGTTTTCATGTTTAGGTTTCACTCTGTATTCTCCTATATGGATACATGTAGTTGGAACTCTAAATCAAACACGGTTTGGGCTAGCTCTTTGAAACTTGGCACCATAATGTAGTTCCAAGATCTATAACTATGGTTTGTTTCCCATTGAAGTAGCCACAAGCGGAGACTGTCGAGAATCACTTTCATTGAAAGGGGTTGCCAAGCTTCGAAAAAAGTACCAGTTTCCGGAAATCTCACCAAATTTCGTTCAACTAGGTTAAACCGTTCCTATGCAGTAACCGTTTTCATGTTTCGGTTTCACTCTGTTTTCTCCTATATGGATACATGTAGTTGGAATTCTAAATCAAACACGGTTTGGGCTAGCTCTTTGAAACTTGGCACCATAATGTAGTTCCAAGTTCTATCGCTTTTTTTTTGTGTCCAATTGAAGTAGCCCCAAGCAGAGACTGACTAGAATCACTTTCATTAAAAGGGGTTGCCAAGCTTTGAAAAAAGTACGAGTTTCCGGAAATCTCAGCAAACATTTTTTCACCCAATCTTGATGATACTTGCAGGTATTGATGTGTACACGAATCCCACTTGGCTCACCAAATTTCGTTCTTCTAGGTTAAACCGTTCCTTTTCAGGAACCGTTTTCATGTTTAGGTTTCACTCTGTTTTATCCTATATGGATACATGTAGTTGGAACTCTAAATCAAACACGGTTTGTGCTAGCTCTTTGAAACTTGGCACAATAATGTAGTTCCAATTTCTATCGCTATGGTTTGTGTCCTATTGATGTAGCCCCAAGCAGAGACTGACTAGAATCACTTTCATTACAAGGGGTTGCCAAGTTCGAAAAAACTACGAGTTTCCGGAAATCTCAGCAATCATTTTTTCACCCAATCTTGATGATACTTCCATTTAATGATCAGCCGACCAATCCCACTTGGCTCACCAAATTTCGTTCTTCTAGGTTAAACCGTAACTTTGCAGTAACCGTTTTCATTTTTAGGTTTCACTCTGTTTACTCCTATATGGATACATGTAGTTGGAACTCTAAATCAAACACGGTTTGTGCTAGCTCTTGAAACTTGGCACAATAATGTAGTTCCAAGTTCTATCGCTATGGTTTGTGTCCTATTGAAGTAGCACCAAGCAGAGACTGACGAGAATCACTTTCATTAAAAGGGGTTGCCAAGCTTCGAAAAAACAGCGAGTTTCCGGAAATCTCAGCAAACATTTTTTCACCCAATCTTGATGATACGTCCATTTAATGATCAGCCGACCAATCCCACTTGGCTCACCAAATTTCGTTCTTCTAGGTTAAACCGTACCTTTGCAGTAACCGTTTTCATGTTTAGGTTTCACTCTGTTTTCTCCTATATGGATACATGTAGTGGGAACTCTAAATCAAACACGGTTTCGGCTAGCTCTTTGAAACTTGGCACAGTAATGTAGTTCCAAGTTCTATCGCTATGGTTTGTGTCCTATTGAAGTAGCCCCAAGCAGAGACTGACTAGAATCACTTTCATTAAAAGGGGTTGCCAAGCTTCGAAAAAAACAATGAGTTTCCGGAAATCTCAGCAAACATTTTTTCACCCAATCTTGATGATACTTGCAGGTAGTGATCAGTACACGAATCCCACTTGGCTCACTAAATTTCGTTCTTCTAGGTTAAACCGTTCCTTTGCAGTAACCGTTTTCATGTTTAGGTTTGACGCTGTTTTCTCCTATATGGATACATGTAGTTGGAACACTAAATCACACACGGTTTGGGCTAGCTCTTTGAAACTTGGCACAATAATGTAGTTCCAAGTTCTATCGCTATGGTTTGTGTCCTATTGAAGTAGCCCCAAGCAGAGACTGACGAGAATCACTTTCATTGAAAGGAGTTGCCAGACTTAGAAAATACTACGAGTTTCCTGAAATCTCAGCAAACATTCTTTCACCCAATCTTGATGATACTTACAGGTAGTGATCAGTACACGAATCCCACTTGGCTCACCAAATTTTGTTCTTCTAGGTTAAACCGTTCATTTGCAGTAACCGTTTTCATGTTTAGGTTTCACTCTGTATTCTCCTATATGGATACATGTAGTTGGAACTCTAAATCAAACACGGTTTGGGCTAGCTCTTTGAAACTTGGCACCATAATGTAGTTCCAAGATCTATAACTATGGTTTGTTTCCCATTGAAGTAGCCACAAGCAGAGACTGACGAGAATCACTTTCATTGAAAGGGGTTGCCAAGCTTCGAAAAAAGTAAGAGTTTCCGGAAATCTCACCAAATTTCGTTCAACTATGTTAAACCGTTCCTATGCAGTAACCGTTTTCATGTTTCGGTTTCACTCTGTTTTCTCCTATATGGATACATGTAGTTCGAACTCTAAATCACACACGGTTTGGGCTAGCTCTTTGAAACTTGGCACCATAATGTAGTTCCAAGTTCTATCACTTTTTTTTTGTGTCCAATTGAAGTAGCCCCAAGCAGAGACTGACTAGAATCACTTTCATTGAAAGGAGTTGCCAGACTTAGAAAATACTACGAGTTTCCTGAAATCTCAGCAAACATATTTTCACCCTATCTTGATGATACTTACAGGTAGTGATCAGTACACGAATCCCACTTGGCTCACCAAATTTCGTTCTTCTAGGTTAAACCATATCTTTGCAGTAACCGTTTTCATGTTTAGGTTTCACTCTGTTTTCTCCTATATGGATACATGTAGTTGGAACTCTAAATCAAACACGGTTTGGGCTAGCTCTTTGAAACTTGGCACCATAATGTAGTTCCAAGATCTATAACTATGGTTTGTTTCCCATTGAAGTAGCCACAAGCAGAGACTGACGAGAATCACTTTCATTGAAAGGGGTTGCCAAGCTTCGAAAAAAGTACGAGTTTTCGGAAATCTCAGCAAACATTTTTTCACCCAATCTTCATGATACTTCCATTTAATGATCAGCCGACCAATCCCACTTGGCTCACCAAATTTCATTCTTCTAGGTTAAACCGTTCCTTTGCAGTAACCGTTTTCATTTTTAGGTTTCACTCTGTTTTCTCCTATATGGATACATGTAGTTGGAACTCTAAATCAAACACGGTTTGTGCTAGCTCTTTGAAACTTGGCACAATAATGTAGTTCCAAGTTCTATCACTATGGTTTGTGTCCTATTGAAGTAGCCCTAAGCAGAGACTGACGAGAATCACTTTCATTGAAAGGAGTTGCCAGACTTAGAAATACTACGAGTTTCCTGAAATCTCAGCAAACATTCTTTCACCCAATCTTGATGATACTTGCAGGTAGTTATCAGTACACGAATCCCACTTGGCTCACCAAATTTCGTTCTTCTAGATTACACCGTTCCTTTGCAGTAACCGTTTTCATGTTTAGGTTTGACTCTGTTTTCTCCTATATGGATACATGTAGTTGGAACTCTAAATAAAACACGGTTTGTGCTAGCTGTTTGAAACTTGGCACAAAAATTTAGTGCCAAGTTCTATCACTATGGTTTGTGTCCTATTGAAGTAGCCCCAAGTAGAGACTGACGAGAATCACTGTCATTGAAAGGGGTTGGCAAGCTTCCAAAAAACTACGCGTTTCCGGAAATCTCAGCAAACATTTTTTCACCCAATCTTGATGATACTTCCATTTAATGATCAGCCGACCAATCCCACTTGGCTCACCAAATTTCGTTCTTCTAGGTTAAACTGTTCCTTTGCAGGAACCGTTTTCATATTTAGGTTTCACTCTGTTTTCTCCTATATGGATACATGTAGTTGGAACTCTAAATCAAACATGGTTTGTGCTAGCTCTTTGAAACTTGGCACAGTAATGTAGTTCCAAGTTCTATCGATATGGTTTGTGTCCCATTGAAGTAGCCACCAGCAGAGACTGATTAGAATCACTTTCATTAAAAGGGGTTGCCAAGCTTTGAAAAAAGTACGAGTTTCCGGAAATCTCAGCAAACATTTTTTCACCCAATCTTGATGATACTTGCAGGTAGTGATGTGTACACGAATCCTACTTGACTCACCAAATTTCGTTCTTCTAGGTTAAACCGTTCCTTTGCAGGAAACGTTTTCATGTTTAGGTTTCACTCTGTTTTCTCCTATATGGATACATGTAGTTGGAACTCTAAATCAAACACGGTTTGGGCTAGCTCTTTGAAACTTGGCACAATAATGTAGTTCCAAGTTCTATCACTATGGTTTGTGTCCTATTGAAGTAGCCCGAAGCAGAGACTGACTAGAATCACTTTCATTAAAGGGGTTGCCAAGCTTCGAAAAAAGTACGAGTTTTCGGAAATCTCAGCAATCATTTTTTCACCCAATCTTGATGATACTTCCATTTAATGATCAGCGGACCAATCCCACTTGGCTCACCAAATTTCGTTCTTCTAGGTTAAACTGTTCCTTTGCAGTAACCGTTTTCATGTTTAGGTTTCACTCTGTTTTCTCCTATATGGATCCATGTAGTTAGAACTCTAAATCAAACACGGTTTGTGCTAGCTCTTTGAAACTTGGCACAATAATGTAGTTCCAAGTTCTATCGCTATGGATTGTGTCCTATTGAAGTAGCCCCAAGCAGAGACTGACTAGAATCACTTTCATTAAAAGGGGTTGCCAAGCTTCGAAAAAAGTAGGAGTTTCCGGAAATCTCAGCAAACATTTTTTCACCCAATCTTGATGATACTTCCATTTAATGATCAGTACAGCAATCCCACTTGGCTCACCAAATTTCGTTCTTCTCGGTTAAACAGTTCCTTTGCAGTAACTGTTTTCAATTTTAGGTTTCACTCTGTTTTCTCCTATATGGATATATGTCGTTGGAACTCTAAATCAAACACGGTTTGTGCTAGCTCTTTGAAACTTGGCACAATAATGTAGTTCCAAGTTCTATCGCTATGGTTTGTGTCCTATTGAAGTAGCCCCAAGCAGAGACTGACGAGAATCACTTTCATTGAAAGGAGTTGCCAGACTTAGAAAATACTATGAGTTTCCTGAAATCTCAGAAAACATTCTTTCACCCAATCTTGATGATACTTGCAGGTAGTGATCAGTACACGAATCCCACTTGGCTCACCAAATGTCGTTCTTCTAGGTTAAACCGTACCTTTGCAGTAACCGTTTTCATGTTTAGGTTTCACTCTGTTTTCTCCTATATGGATACATGTAGTTGGAACTCTAAATCAAACACGGTTTGGGCTAGCTCTTTGAAACTTGGCACCATAATGTAGTTCCAAGATCTATAACTATGGTTTGTGTCCCATTGAAGTATCCACAAGCAGAGACTGACTAGAATCACTTTCATTAAAAGGGGTTGCCAAGCGTGGAAAAAAGTTCGAGTTTCCTGAAATCTCAGCAAAAATTTTTTCTCCCAATCTTGATGATACTTCCACTTAATGATCAGCCGACCAATCCCACTTGGCTCACCAAATTTCGTTCTTCTAGGTTAATCCGTTCATTTGCAGTAACCGTTTTCATGTTTAGGTTTCAGTCTCTTTTCTCCTATATGGATACATGTAGTTGGAACTCTAAATCAAACACGGTTTGTGCTAGCTCTTTGAAACTTGGCACAATAATGTAGTTCCAAGTTCTATGGCTATGGTTTGTGTCCTATTGAAGTAGCCCCAAGCAGAGACTGAGTAGAATCACTTTCAGTAAAAGGGGTTGCCAAGCTTTGAAAAAAGTACGAGTTTCCGGAAATCTCAGCAAACATTTTTTCACCCAATCTTGATGATACTTGCAGGTAGTGATGTGTACACGAATAACACTTGGCTCACCAAATTTCGTTCTTCTAGGTTAAACCGTTCCTATTCAGGAACCGTTTTCATGTTTAGGTTTCACTCTGTTTTCTCCTATATGGATACATGTAGTTGGAACTCTAAATCAAACACGGTTTGTGCTAGCTCTTTGAAACTTGGCACCATAATGTAGTTCCAAGATCTATAACTATAGTTTTTGTCCCATTGAAGTAGCCACAAGCAGAGAATGACGAGAATTACTTTCATTAAAAGGGGTTGCCAAGCTTCCAAAAAACTACGAGTTTCCGGAAATCTCAGTAAACATTTTTTCACCCAATCTTGATGATACCTCCATTTAATGATCAGCTGACCAATCCCACTTGGCTCACCAAATTTCGTTCTTCTAGGTTAAACCGTACCTTTGCAGTAACCGTTTTCATTTTTAGGTTTCACTCTGTTTTCTCCTATATGGATACATATCGTTGGAACTCTAAATCAAACACGGTTTGTGCTAGCTCTTTGAAACTTGGCACAATAATGTAGTTCCAACTTCTATCGCTATGGTTTGTGTCCTATTGAAGTAGCCCCAAGCAGAGACTGACGAGAATCACTTTAATTGAAAGGAGTTGCCAGACTTAGAAAATACTACGAGTTTCCTGAAATCTCAGCAAACATTCTTTCACCCAGTCTTGATGATACTTGCAGGTAGTGATCAGTACACGAATCCCACTTGGCTCACCAAATTTCGTTCTTCTAGGTCAAACCGTTCCTTTGCAGTAACCGTTTTCATGTTTAGGTTTCACTCTGTTTTCTCCTATATGGATACATGTAGTTGGAACTCTAAATCAAACACGGTTTGTGCAATCTCTTTGAAACTTGGCACAATAATGTAGTTCAAAGTTCTATGGCTATGGTTTGTGTCCTATTGAAGTAGCCCCAAGCAGAGACTGACTAGAATCACTTTCATTAAAAGGGGTTGCCAAGCTTTGAAAAAAGTACGAGTTTCCGGAAATCTCAGCAAACATTTTTTCACCCAATATTGATGATACTTGCAGGTAGTGATGTGTACACGAATTCCACTTGGCTCACCAAATTTCGTTCTTCTAGGTTAAACCGTTCCTTTGCAGTAACCGTTTTCATGTTTAGGTTTCACTCTGTTTTCTCCTATATGGATACATGTAGTTGGAACTCTAAATCAAACACGGTTTGGGCTAGCTCTTTGAAACTTGGCACAATAATGTAGTTCCAAGTTCTATCGCTATGGTTTGTGTCCTATTGAAGTAGCCCCAAGCAGAGACTGACTAGAATCACTTTCATTAAAAGGGGTTGCCAAGCTTTGAAAAAAGTACGAGTTTCCGGAAATCTCAGCAAACATTTTTTCACCCAATATTGATGATACTTGCAGGTAGTGATGTGTACACGAATTCCACTTGGCTCACCAAATTTCGTTCTTCTAGGTTAAACCGTTCCTTTGCAGTAACCGTTTTCATGTTTAGGTTTCACTCTGTTTTCTCCTATATGGATACATGTAGTTGGAACTCTAAATCAAACACGGTTTGGGCTAGCTCTTTGAAACTTGGCACAATAATGTAGTTCCAAGTTCTATCGCTATGGTTTGTGTCCTATTGAAGTAGCCCCAAGCAGAGACTCACTAGAATCACTTTCATTAAAAGCGGTTTCCAAGCTTTGAAAAAAGTACGAGTTTCCGGAAATCTCAGCAAACATTTTTTCACCCAATCTTGATGATACTTGCAGGTAGTAATGTGTACACGAATCCTACTTGACTCACCAAATTTCGTTCTTCTAGGTTAAACCGTTCCTTTGCAGGAACCGTTTTCATGTTTAGGTTTCACTCTGTTTTCTCCTATATGGATACATGTAGTTGGAACTCTAAATCAAACACGGTTTGGGCTAGCTCTTTGAAACTTGGCACAATAATGTAGTTCCAAGTTCTATCACTATGGTTTGTGTCCTATTGAAGTAGCCCGAAGCAGAGACTGACTAGAATCACTTTCATTAAAAGGGGTTGCCAAGCTTCGAAAAAAGTACGAGTTTCCGGAAATCTCAGCAATCATTTTTTCACCCAATCTTGATGATACTTCCATTTAATGATCAGCGGACCAATACCACTTGGCTCACCAAATTTCGTTCTTCTAGGTTAAACTGTTCCTTTGCAGTAACCGTTTTCATGTTTAGGTTTCACTCTGTTTTCTCCTATATGGATCCATGTAGTTAGAACTCTAAATCAAACACGGTTTGTGCTAGGTCTTTGAAACTTGGCACAATAATGTAGTTCCAAGTTCTATCGCTATGGTTTGTGTCCTATTGAAGTAGCCCCAAGCAGAGACTGACTAGAATCACTTTCATTAAAAGGGGTTGCCAAGCTTCGAAAAAAGTAGGAGTTTCCGGAAATCTCAGCAAACATTTTTTCACCCAATCTTGATGATACTTCCATTTAATGATCAGTACAGCAATCCCACTTGGCTCACCAAATTTCGTTCTTCTAGGTTAAACTGTTCCTTTGCAGTAACTGTTTTCAATTTTAGGTTTCACTCTGTTTTCTCCTATATGGATACACGTCCTTGGAACTCTAAATCAAACACGGATTGTGCTAGCTCTTTGAAACTTGGCACAATAATGTAGTTCCAAGTTCTATCGCTATGGTTTGTGTCCTATTGAAGTAGCCCCAAGCAGAGACTGACGAGAATCACTTTCATTGAAAGGGGTTGCCAAGCTTCAAAAACTTCGAGTTTCTGGAAAACTCAGCAAACATTTTTTCACCCAATCTTGATGATACTTCCATTTAATGATCAGCTAAACAATACCACTTGGCTCACCAAATTTCATTCTTCTAGGTTAAACCGTTCCTTTGCAGTAACCGTTTTCATGTTTAGGTTTCACTCTGTTTTCTCCTATATGCATACATGTAGTTGGAACTCTAAATCAAACACGGTTTGTGCTAGCTCTTTGAAACTTGGCACCATAATGTAGTTCCACGTTCTATCGCTATGGTTTGTGTCCTATTGAAGTAGCCCCAAGCAGAGACTGACGAGAATCACTTTCATTGAAAGGAGTTGCCAGACTTAGAAAATACTATGAGTTTCCTGAAATCTCAGAAAACATTCTTTCACCCAATCTTGATGATACTTGCAGGTAGTGATCAGTACACGAATCCCACTTGGCTCACCAAATGTCGTTCTTCTAGGTTAAACCGTACCTTTGCAGTAACCGTTTTCATGTTTAGGTTTCACTCTGTTTTCTCCTATATGGATACATGTAGTTGGAACTCTAAATCAAACACGGTTTGGGCTAGCTCTTTGAAACTTGGCACCATAATGTAGTTCCAAGATCTATAACTATGGTTTGTGTCCCATTGAAGTAGCCACAAGCAGAGACTGACTAGAATCACTTTCATTAAAAGGGGTTGCCAAGCGTGGAAAAAAGTTCGAGTTTCCTGAAATCTCAGCCCAAATTTTTTCTCCCAATCTTGATGATACTTCCATTTAATGATCAGCGGACCAATCCCACTTGGCTCACCAAATTTCGTTCTTCTAGGTTAATCCGTTCCTTTGCAGTAACCGTTTTCATGTTTAGGTTTCAGTCTCTTTTCTCCTATATGGATACATGTAGTTGGAACTCTAAATCAAACACGGTTTGTGCTAGCTCTTTCAAACTTGGCACAATAATGTAGTTCCAAGTTCTATCGCTATGGTTTGTGTCCTATTGAAGTAGCCCCAAGCAGAGACTGACGAGAATCACTATCATTGATAGGGGTTGCCAAGCTTCCAAAAAACTACGAGTCTCCTGAAATCACAGCAATCATTTTTTCACCCAATCTTGATGATACTTGCAGGTAGTGATCAGTACACGAATCCCACTTGGTTCACCAAATTTCGTTCTTCTAGGTTAAACCGTTCCTTTGCAGTATCCGTTTTCATGTTTAGGTTTCACTCTGTTTTCTCCTATATGGATACATGTAGTTGGAACTCTAAATCAAACACGGTTTGTGCTATCTCTTTGAAACATGGCACAATAATGTAGTTCCAAGTTCTATGGCTATGGTTTGTGTCCTATTGAAGTACCCCAAGCAGAGACTGACTAGAATCACTTTCATTAAAAGGGGTTGCCAAGCTTTGAAAAAAGTACGAGTTTCCGGAAATCTCAGCAAACATTTTTTCACCCAATCTTGATGATACTTGCAGGTAGTGATGTGTACACGAATAACACTTGGCTCACCAAATTTCGTTCTTCTAGGTTAACCCGTTCCTATTCAGGAACCGTTTTCATGTTTAGGTTTCACTCTGTTTTCTCCTATATGGATACATGTAGTTGGAACTCTAAATCAAACACGGTTTGTGCTAGCTCTTTGAAACTTGGCACCATAATGTAGTTCCAAGATCTATAACTATAGTTTTTGTCCCATTGAAGTAGCCACAAGCAGAGAATGACGAGAATCACTTTCATTAAAAGGGGTTGCCAAGCTTTGAAAAAACTACGAGTTTCCGGAAATCTCAGTAAACATTTTTTCACCCAATCTTGATGATACCTCCATTTAATGATCAGCTGACCAATCCCACTTGGCTCACCAAATTTCGTTCTTCTAGGTTAAACCGTACCTTTGCAGTAACCGTTTTCATTTTTAGGTTTCACTCTGTTTTCTCCTATATGGATACATATCGTTGGAACTCTAAATCAAACACGGTTTGTGCTAGCTCTTTGAAACTTGGCACAATAATGTAGTTCCAAGTTCTATCGCTATGGTTTGTGTCCTATTGAAGTAGCCCCAAGCAGAGACTGACGAGAATCACTTTAATTGAAAGGAGTTGCCAGACTTAGAAAATACTACGAGTTTCCTGAAATCTCAGCAAACATTCTTTCACCCAATCTTGATGATACTTGCAGGTAGTGATCAGTACACGAATCCCACTTGGCTCACCAAATTTCGTTCTTCTAGGTTAAACCGTTCCTTTGCAGTAACCGTTTTCATGTTTAGGTTTCACTCTGTTTTCTCCTATATGGATACATGTAGTTGGAACTCTAAATCAAACACGGTTTGTGCTAGCTCTTTGAAACTTGGCACAATAACGTAGTTCCGAGTTCTATCGCTACGGTTTGTGTCCTATTGAAGTAGCCCCCAGCAGAGACTGGAGAGAATCACTTTCATTGAGAGGGGTTGACAAGCTTCCAAAAAACTAAGAGTTTCCGGAAATCTCAGCAAACATTTTTTCACCCAATCTTGATGATACTGGCAGGTAGTGATCAGTACAAAAATCCCACTTGGCTCACCTAATTTCATTCTTCTAGGTTAAACCGTTCCTTTGCAGTAACCATTTTCATGTTTAGTTTTCATTCTGTTTTCTCCTATATGGATATATGTATTTGGAAATCTAAATCAAACACCGTTTGTGCTACCTCTTTGAAACTTGGCACAATAATGTAGTTCCAAGTTCTTTCGCTATGGTTTCTGTCCTATTGAAGTAGCCCCAAGCAGAGACTGACGAGAATCACTTTCATTGAAAGGGGTTGCAAGCTTTCGAAAAACTACGAGTTTCCTGAAATCTCAGCAAACATTTTTTCACCCAATCCTTATGAAACTGGCAGGTAATGATAAGTACACCAATCCCACTTGGCTCACCAAATTTCGTTCTTCTAAGTTAAACCATTCATTTGCAGTAACCGTTTTCATGTTTAGGTTTCACTCTCTTTTCTCCTATATGGATACATGTAGTTGGAACTCTAAATCAAACACGGTTTGTGCTATCTCTTTGAAACTTGGCACAATAATGTAGTTCCAAGTCTATCGCTATGGTTTGTGTCCTATTGAAGTAGCCCCAAGCAGAGACTGACTAGAATCACTTTCATTAAAAGGGGTTGCCAAGCTTTGAAAAAAGTACGAGTTTCCGGAAATCTCAGCAAACATTTTTTCACCCAATCTTGATGATACTTGCAGGTAGTGATGTGTACACGAATCCCACTTGGCTCAGCAAATTTCGTTCTTCTAGGTTAAACCGTTCCTATTCAGGAACCGTTTTAATGTTTAGGTTTTCACTCTGTTTTCTCCTATATGGATACATGTAGTTGGAACTCTAAATCAAACACGGTTTGTGCTAGCTCTTTGAAACTTGGCACAATAATGTAGTTCCAATTTCTATCGCTATGTTTTGTGTCCTATTGAAGTAGCCCCAAGCAGAGACTGACTAGAATCACATTCATTACAAGGGGTTGCAAAGCGTCGAAAAAACTACGAGTTTCCGGAAATCTCAGCAATAATTTTTTCACCCAATCTTGATGATACTTGCAGGTAGTGATCAGTACACGAATCCCACTTGGCTCACCAAATTTCGTTCTTCTAGGTTAAACCGTTCTTTTGCAGGAACCGTTTTCATGTTTAGGTTTCACTCTGTTTTCTCCTATATGGATACATGTAGTTGGAACTCTAAATCAAACACGGTTTGTGCTAGCTCTTTGAAACTTGGCACAATAATGTAGTTCCAAGTTCTATCGCTATGGTTTGTGTCCTATTGAAGTAGCCCCAAGCAGAGACTGGCGAGAATCACTTTCATTGAAAAGGGTTGCCAAGCTTCCAAAAAACTAAGAGTTTCCTGAAATCTCAGCAAACATTTTTTCACCCAATCCTTATGATACTGGCAGGAAATGATAATTACTCCCAATCACACTTGGCTCACTAAATTTCGTTCTTCTAGGTTAAACCGTTCCTTTGCAGTAACCGTTTTCATGTTTAGGTTTCAGTCTCTTTTCTCCTATATGGATACATGTAGTTGGAACTCTAAATCAAACACGGTTTGTGCTAGCTCTTTCAAACTTGGCACAATAATGTAGTTCCAAGTTCTATCGCTATGGTTTGTGTCCTATTGAAGTAGCCCCAAGCAGAGACTGACGAGAATCACTTTCATTGATAGGGGTTGCCAAGCTTCCAAAAATCTACGAGTCTCCTGAAATCACAGCAATCATTTTTTCACCCAATCTTGATGATACTTGCAGGTAGTGATCAGTACACGAATCCCACTTGGTTCACCAAATTTCGTTCTTCTAGGTTAAACCGTTCTTTTGCAGGAACCGTTTTCATGTTTAGGTTTCACTCTGTTTTCTCCTATATGGATACATGTAGTTGGAACTCTAAATCAAACACGGTTTGTGCTAGCTCTTTGAAACTTGGCACAATAATGTAGTTCCAAGTTCTATGGCTATGGTTTGTGTCCTATTGAAGTAGCCCCAAGCAGAGACTGACTAGAATCACTTTCATTAAAGGGGTTGCCAAGCTTTGAAAAAAGTACGATTTTCCAGAAATCTCAGCAAACATTTTTTCACCCAATCTTGATGATACTTGCAGGTAGTGATGTGTACACGAATAACACTTGGCTCACCAAATTTCGTTCTTCTAGGTTAAACCGTTCCTATTCAGGAACCGTTTTCATGTTTAGGTTTCACTCTGTTTTCTCCTATATGGATACATGTAGTTGGAACTCTAAATCAAACACGGTTTGGGCTAGCTCTTTGAAACTTGGCACAATAATGTAGTTCCAAGTTCTATCACTATGGTTTGTGTCCTATTGAAGTAGCCCCAAGCAGAGACTGACTAGAATCACTTTCATTAAAAGGGTTGCCAAGCTTCGAAAAAAGTACGAGTTTCCGGAAATCTCAGCAATCATTTTTTCACCCAATCTTGATGATACTTCCATTTAATGATCAGTACAGCAATCCCACTTGGCTCACCAAATTTCGTTCTTCTAGGTTAAACTGTTCCTTTGCAGTAACTGTTTTCAATTTTAGGTTTCACTCTGTTTTCTCCTATATGGATACACGTCGTTGGAACTCTAAATCAAACACGGTTTGTGCTAGCTCTTTGAAACTTGGCACAATAATGTAGTTCCAAGTTCTATCGCTATGGTTTTGTGTCCTATTGAAGTAGCCCCAAGCAGAGACTGACGAGAATCACTTTCATTGAAAGGGGTTCCCAAGCTTCAAAAAACTTCGAGTTTCTGGAAAACTCAGGAAACATTCTTTCACCCAATCTTGATGATACTTGCAGGTAGTGATCAGTACACGAATCCCACTTGGCTCACCAAATTTCGTTCTTCTAGGTTAAACCGTTCCTTTGCAGTAACCGTTTTCATGTTTAGGTTTCACTCTGTTTTCTCCTATATGGATACATGTAGTTGGAACTCTAAATCAAACACGGTTTGTGCAATCTCTTTGAAACTTGGCACAATAATGTAGTTCAAAGTTCTATGGCTATGGTTTGTGTCCTATTGAAGTAGCCCCAAGCAGAGACTGACTAGAATCACTTTCATTAAAAGGGGTTGCCAAGCTTTGAAAAAAGTACGGGTTTCCGGAAATCTCAGCAAACATTTTTTCACCCAATCTTGATGATACTTCCATTTAATGATCAGTACAGCAATCCCACTTGGCTCACCAAATTTCGTTCTTCTAGGTTAAACTGTTCCTTTGCAGTAACTGTTTTCAATTTTAGGTTTCACTCTGTTTTCTCCTATATGGATACACGTCGTTGGAACTCTAAATCAAACACGGTTTGTGCTAGCTCTTTGAAACTTGGCACAATAATGTAGTTCCAAGTTCTATCGCTATGGTTTGTGTCCTATTGAAGTAGCCCCAAGCAGAGACTGACGAGAATCACTTTCATTGAAAGGGGTTCCCAAGCTTCAAAAAACTTCGAGTTTCTGGAAAACTCAGCAAACATTCTTTCACCCAATCTTGATGATACTTGCAGGTAGTGATCAGTACACGAATCCCACTTGGCTCACCAAATTTCGTTCTTCTAGGTTAAACCGTTCCTTTGCAGTAACCGTTTTCATGTTTAGGTTTCACTCTGTTTTCTCCTATATGGATACATGTAGTTGGAACTCTAAATCAAACACGGTTTGTGCAATCTCTTTGAAACTTGGCACAATAATGTAGTTCAAAGTTCTATGGCTATGGTTTGTGTCCTATTGAAGTAGCCCCAAGCAGAGACTGACTAGAATCACTTTCATTAAAAGGGGTTGCCAAGCTTTGAAAAAAGTACGGGTTTCCGGAAATCTCAGCAAACATTTTTTCACCCAATATTGATGATACTTGCAGGTAGTGATGTGTACACGAATTCCACTTGGCTCACCAAATTTCGTTCTTCTAGGTTAAACCGTTCCTTTGCAGTAACCGTTTTCATGTTTAGGTTTCACTCTCTTTTCTCCTATATGGATACATGTAGTTGGAACTCTAAATCAAACACGGTTTGTGCTAGCTCTTTGAAACTTGGCACAATAACGTAGTTCCGAGTTCTATCGCTACGGTTTGTATCCTATTGAAGTAGCCCCCAGCAGAGACTGGAGAGAATCACTTTCATTGAGAGGGGTTGACAAGCTTCCAAAAAACTAAGAGTTTCCGGAAATCTCAGCAAACATTTTTTCACCCAATCTTGATGATACTGGCAGGTAGTGATCAGTACAAAAATCCCACTTGGCTCACCTAATTTCATTCTTCTAGGTTAAACCGTTCCTTTGCAGTAACCGTTTTCATGTTTAGTTTTCATTCTGTTTTCTCCTATATGGATATATGTATTTGGAAATCTAAATCAAACACCGTTTGTGCTACCTCTTTGAAACTTGGCACAATAATGTAGTTCCAAGTTCTTTCGCTATGGTTTCTGTTCCTATTGAAGTAGCCCCAAGCACAGACTGACGAGAATCACTTTCATTGAAAGGGGTTGCAAGCTTTCGAAAAACTACGAGTTTCCTGAAATCTCAGCAAACATTTTTTCACCCAATCCTTATGATACTGGCAGGTAATGATAAGTACACCAATCCCACTTGGCTCACCAAATTTCGTTCTTCTAAGTTAAACCGTTCATTTGCAGTAACCGTTTTCATGTTTAGGTTTCACTCTCTTTTCTCCTATATGGATACATGTAGTTGGAACTCTAAATCAAACACGGTTTGTGCTATCTCTTTGAAACTTGGCACAATAATGTAGTTCCAAGTCTATCGCTATGGTTTGTGTCCTATTGAAGTAGCCCCAAGCAGAGACTGACTAGAATCACTTTCATTAAAAGGGGTTGCCAAGCTTTGAAAAAAGTACGAGTTTCCGGAAATCTCAGCAAACATTTTTTCACCCAATCTTGATGATACTTGCAGGTAGTGATGTGTACACGAATCCCACTTGGCTCAGCAAATTTCGTTCTTCTAGGTTAAACCGTTCCTATTCAGGAACCGTTTTAATGTTTAGGTTTCACTCTGTTTTCTCCTATATGGATACATGTAGTTGGAACTCTAAATCAAACACGGTTTGTGCTAGCTCTTTGAAACTTGGCACAATAATGTAGTTCCAATTTCTATCGCTATGTTCTGTGTCCTAGTGATGTAGCCCCAAGCAGAGACTGACTAGAATCACATTCATTACAAGGGGTTGCAAAGCGTCGAAAAAACTACGAGTTTCCGGAAATCTCAGCAATCATTTTTTCACCCAATATTGATGATACTTCCATTTAATGATCAGCCGACCAATCCCACTTGGCTCACCAAATTTCGTTCTTCTAGGTTAAACCGTTCTTTTGCAGTAACCGTTTTCATGTTTAGGTTTCACTCTGTTTTCTCCTATATGGATACATGTAGTTGGAACTCTAAATCAAACACGGTTTGTGCTAGCTCTTTGAAACTTGGCACAATAATGTAGTTCCAAGTTCTATCGCTATGGTTTGTGTCCTATTGAAGTAGCCCCAAGCAGAGACTGACGAGAATCACTATCATTGATAGGGGTTGCCAAGCTTCCAAAAAACTACGAGTCTCCTGAAATCACAGCAATCATTTTTTCACCCAATCTTGATGATACTTGCAGGTAGTGATCAGTACACGAATCCCACTTGGTTCACCAAATTTCGTTCTTCTAGGTTAAACCGTTCCTTTGCAGTATCCGTTTTCATGTTTAGGTTTCACTCTGTTTTCTCCTATATGGATACATGTAGTTGGAACTCTAAATCAAACACGGTTTGTGCTATCTCTTTGAAACATGGCACAATAATGTAGTTCCAAGTTCTATGGCTATGGTTTGTGTCCTATTGAAGTACCCCAAGCAGAGACTGACTAGAATCACTTTCATTAAAAGGGGTTGCCAAGCTTTGAAAAAAGTACGAGTTTCCGGAAATCTCAGCAAACATTTTTTCACCCAATCTTGATGATACTTGCAGGTAGTGATGTGTACACGAATAACACTTGGCTCACCAAATTTCGTTCTTCTAGGTTAACCCGTTCCTATTCAGGAACCGTTTTCATGTTTAGGTTTCACTCTGTTTTCTCCTATATGGATACATGTAGTTGGAACTCTAAATCAAACACGGTTTGTGCTAGCTCTTTGAAACTTGGCACCATAATGTAGTTCCAAGATCTATAACTATAGTTTTTGTCCCATTGCAGTAGCCACAAGCAGAGAATGACGAGAATCACTTTCATTAAAAGGGGTTGCCAAGCTTTGAAAAAACTACGAGTTTCCGGAAATCTCAGTAAACATTTTTTCACCCAATCTTGATGATACCTCCATTTAATGATCAGCTGACCAATCCCACTTGGCTCACCAAATTTCGTTCTTCTAGGTTAAACCGTACCTTTGCAGTAACCGTTTTCATTTTTAGGTTTCACTCTGTTTTCTCCTATATGTATACATATCGTTGGAACTCTAAATCAAACACGGTTTGTGCTAGCTCTTTGAAACTTGGCACAATAATGTAGTTCCAACTTCTATCGCTATGGTTTGTGTCCTATTGAAGTAGCCCCAAGAAGAGACTGACGAGAATCACTTTCATTGAAAGGAGTTGCCAGACTTAGAAAATACTACGAGTTTCCTGAAATCTCAGCAAACATTCTTTCACCCAATCTTGATGATACTTGCAGGTAGTGATCAGTACACGAATCCCACTTGGCTCACCAAATTTCGTTCTTCTAGGTTAAACCGTTCCTTTGCAGTAACCGTTTTCATGTTTAGGTTTCACTCTGTTTTCTCCTATATGGATACATGTAGTTGGAACTCTAAATCAAACACGGTTTGTGCAATCTCTTTGAAACTTGGCACAATAATGTAGTTCAAAGTTCTATCGCTATGGTTTGTGTCCTATTGAAGTAGCCCCAAGCAGAGACTCACTAGAATCACTTTCATTAAAAGCGGTTTCCAAGCTTTGAAAAAAGTACGAGTTTCCGGAAATCTCAGCAAACATTTTTTCACCCAATATTGATGATACTTGTAGGTAGTGATGTGTACACGAATTCCACTTGGCTCACCAAATTTCGTTCTTCTAGGTTAAACCGTTCCTTTGCAGTAACCGTTTTCATGTTTAGGTTTCACTCTCTTTTCTCCTATATGGATACATTAGTTGGAACTCTAAATCAAACACGGTTTGTGCTAGCTCTTTGAAACTTGGCACAATAACGTAGTTCCGAGTTCTATCGCTACGGTTTGTGTCCTATTGAAGTAGCCCCCAGCAGAGACTGGAGAGAATCACTTTCATTGAGAGGGGTTGACAAGCTTCCAAAAAACTAAGAGTTTCCGGAAATCTCAGCAAACATTTTTTCACCCAATCTTGATGATACTGGCAGGTAGTGATCAGTACAAAAATCCCACTTGGCTCACCTAATTTCATTCTTCTAGGTTAAACCGTTCCTTTGCAGTAACCGTTTTCATGTTTAGTTTTCATTCTGTTTTCTCCTATATGGATATATGTATTTGGAAATCTAAATCAAACACCGTTTGTGCTACCTCTTTGAAACTTGGCACAATAATGTAGTTCCAAGTTCTTTCGCTATGGTTTCTGTCCTATTGAAGTAGCCCCAAGCAGAGACTGACGAGAATCACTTTCATTGAAAGGGGTTGCAAGCTTTCGAAAAACTACGAGTTTCCTGAAATCTCAGCAAACATTTTTTCACCCAATCCTTATGATACTGGCAGGTAATGATAAGTACACCAATCCCACTTGGTTCACCAAATTTCGTTCTTCTAAGTTAAACCGTTCATTTGCAGTAACCGTTTTCATGTTTAGGTTTCACTCTCTTTTCTCCTATATGGATACATGTAGTTGGAACTCTAAATCAAACACGGTTTGTGCTATCTCTTTGAAACTTGGCACAATAATGTAGTTCCAAGTCTATCGCTATGGTTTGTGTCCTATTGAAGTAGCCCCAAGCAGAGACTGACTAGAATCACTTTCATTAAAAGGGGTTGCCAAGCTTTGAAAAAAGTACGAGTTTCCGGAAATCTCAGCAAACATTTTTTCACCCAATCTTGATGATACTTGCAGGTAGTGATGTGTACACGAATCCCACTTGGCTCAGCAAATTTCGTTCTTCTAGGGTTAAACCGTTCCTATTCAGGAACCGTTTTAATGTTTAGGTTTCACTCTGTTTTCTCCTATATGGATACATGTAGTTGGAACTCTAAATCAAACACTGTTTGTGCTAGCTCTTTGAAACTTGGCACAATAATGTAGTTCCAATTTCTATCGCTATGTTTTGTGTCCTATTGAAGTAGCCCCAAGCAGAGACTGACTAGAATCACATTCATTACAAGGGGTTGCAAAGCGTCGAAAAAACTACGAGTTTCCGGAAATCTCAGCAATAATTTTTTCACCCAATATTGATGATACTTCCATTTAATGATCAGCCGACCAATCCCCACTTGGCTCACCAAATTTCGTTCTTCTAGGTTAAACCGTTCTTTTGCAGGAACCGTTTTCATGTTTAGGTTTCACTCTGTTTTCTCCTATATGGATACATGTAGTTGGAACTCTAAATCAAACACGGTTTGTGCTAGCTCTTTGAAACTTGGCACAATAATGTAGTTCCAAGTTCTATCGCTATGGTTTGTGTCCTATTGAAGTAGCCCCAAGCAGAGACTGAGGAGAATCACTTTCATTGAAAGTGGTTGCCAAGCTTTTGAAAAACTACGAGTTTCCTGAAATCTCTGCAATCATTTTTTCACCCAATCCTTATGATACTGGCAGGAAATGATAAGTACTCCAATCACACTTGGCTCACTAAATTTCGTTCTTCTAGGTTAAACCGTTCCTTTGCAGTAACCGTTTTCATGTTTAGGTTTCAGTCTCTTTTCTCCTATATGGATACATGTAGTTGGAACTCTAAATCAAACACGGTTTGTGCTAGCTCTTTCAAACTTGGCACAATAATGTAGTTCCAAGTTCTATCGCTATGGTTTGTGTCCTATTGAAGTAGCCCCAAGCAGAGACTGACGAGAATCACTTTCATTGATAGGGGTTGCCAAGCTTCCAAAAATCTACGAGTCTCCTGAAATCACAGCAATCATTTTTTCACCCAATCTTGATGATACTTGCAGGTAGTGATCAGTACACGAATCCCACTTGGTTCACCAAATTTCGTTCTTCTAGGTTAAACCGTTCCTTTGCAGTATCCGTTTTCATGTTTAGGTTTCACTCTGTTTTCTCCTATATGGATACATGTAGTTGGAACTCTAAATCAAACACGGTTTGTGCTATCTCTTTGAAACTTGGCACAATAATGTAGTTCCAAGTTCTATGGCTATGGTTTGTGTCCTATTGAAGTAGCCCCAAGCAGAGACTGACTAGAATCACTTTCATTAAAGGGGTTGCCAAGCTTTGAAAAAAGTACGAGTTTCCGGAAATCTCAGCAAACATTTTTTCACCCAATCTTGATGATACTTGCAGGTAGTGATGTGTACACGAATAACACTTGGCTCACCAAATTTCGTTCTTCTAGGTTAAACCGTTCCTATTCAGGAACCGTTTTCATGTTTAGGTTTCACTCTGTTTTCTCCTATATGGATACATGTAGTTGGAACTCTAAATCAAACACGGTTTGTGCTAGCTCTTTGAAACTTGGCACAATAATGTAGTTCCAATTTCTATCACTATGTTTTGTGTCCTAGTGAAGTAGCCCCAAGCAGAGACTGACTAGAATCACATTCATTACAAGTGGTTGCAAAGCGTCGAAAAAACTACGAGTTTCCGGAAATCTCAGCAATCATTTTTTCACCCAATCTTGATGATACTTCCATTTAATGATCAGCCGACCAATCCCACTTGGCTCACCAAATTTCGTTCTTCTAGGTTAAACCGTTCTTTTGCAGTAACCGTTTTCATGTTTAGGTTTCACTCTGTTTTCTCCTATATGCATACATGTAGTTGGAACTCTAAATCAAACACGGTTTGTGCTACCTCTTTGAAACTTGGCACAATAATGTAGTTCCAAGTTCTATCGCTATGGTTTGTGTCCTATTGAAGTAGCCCCAAGAAGAGACTGACGAGAATCACTTTCATTGAAAGGAGTTGCCAGACTTAGAAAATACTACGAGTTTCCGGAAATCTCAGCAAACATTTTTTCACCCAATCTTGATGATACTTGCAGGTAGTGATCAGTACACGAATCCCACTTGGCTCACCAAATTTCGTTCTTCTAGGTTAAACCGTTCCTTTGCAGTAACCGTTTTCATGTTTAGGTTTCACTCTGTTTTCTCCTATATGGATACATGTAGTTGGAACTCTAAATCAAACACGGTTTGTGCTAGCTCTTTGAAACATGGCACCATAATATAGTTCCAAGATCTATAACTATGGTTTTTGTCCCATTGAAGTAGCCACAAGCAGAGACTGACTAGAATCACTTTCATTAAAAGGTGTTGCCAAGCTTTGAAAAAACTACGAGTTTCCGGAAATCTCAGCAAACATTTTTTCACCCAATCTTGATGATACCTCCATTTAATGATCAGCCGATCAATCCCACTTGGCTCACCAAATTTCGTTCTTCTAGGTTAAACCGTACCTTTGCAGTAACCGTTTTCATTTTTAGGTTTCACTCTGTTTTCTCCTATATGGATATATATCGTTGGAACTCTAAATCAAACACGGTTTGTGCTAGCTCTTTGAAACTTGGCACAATAATGTAGTTCCAAGTTCTATCGCTATGGTTTGTGTCCTATTGAAGTAGCCCCAAGCCAAGACTGAGGAGAATCACTTTAATTGAAAGGAGTTGCCAGACTTAGAAAATATTACGAGTTTCCTGAAATCTCAGCAAACATTCTTTCACCCAATCTTGATGATACTTGCAGGTAGTGATCAGTACACGAATCCCACTTGGCTCACCAAATTTCGTTCTTCTAGGTTAAACCGTTCCTTTGCAGTAACCGTTATCATGTTTAGGTTTCACTCTGTTTTCTCCTATATGGATACATGTAGTTGGAACTCTAAATCAAACACGGTTTGGGCTAGCTCTTTGAAACTTGGCACCATAATGTAGTTCCAAGATCTATAACTATGGTTTGTGTCCCATTGAAGTAGCCACAAGCAGAGACTGACTAGAATCACTTTAATTCAAAGGGGTTGCCAAGCTTTGAAAAAACTTCGAGTTTCCTGAAATCTCAGCAAACATTTTTTCACCCAATCTTGATGATACTTCCATTTAATGATTAGTTGACCAATCCCACTTGGCTCACCAAATTTCGTTCTTCTAGTTTAAACCGTTCATTTGCAGTAACCGTTTTTATGTTTAGGTTTCACTCTCTTTTCTCCTATATGGATACATGTAGTTGGAACTCTAAATCAAACACGGTTTGTGCTACCTCTTTGAAACTTGGCACAATAATGTAGTTCTAAGTTCTATCGCTATGGTTTGTGTCCTATTGAAGTAGCCCCAAGCAGAGACTGGCGAGAATCACTTTCATTGAAAAGGGTTGCCAAGCTTCCAAAAAACTACGAGTTTCCGGAAATCTCAGCAAACATTTTTTCACCCAATCTTGATGATACTGGCAGGTAATGATCAGTACACCAATCCCACTTGGCTCACCAAATTTCGTTATTCTAGGATAAACCGTTCGTTTGCAGTAACCGTTTTCATGTTTAGGTTTCACTCTGTTTTCTCCTATATGGAAACATGTAGTTGGACCTCTAAATCAAACACGGTTTGTGCTAGTTCTTCAAAACTTGGCAAAATAATGTAGTTCCAAGTTCTATCACTATGGTTGGTGTCCTATTGAAGTAGCCCCAAGCAGAGACTGACGAGAATCACAATCATTGAAAGGGGTTGCCAAGTTTCCGAAAAACTACGAGTTTCCTGAAATCTCAGCAATCATTTTTTCACCCAATCCTTATGATACTGGCAGGAAATGATAAGTACTCCAATCACACTTGGCTCACTAAATTTCGTTCTTCTAGGTTAAACCGTTCCTTTGCAGTAACCGTTTTCATGTTTAGGTTTCAGTCTCTTTTCTCCTATATGGATACATGTAGTTGGAACTCTAAATCAAACACGGTTTGTGCTAGCTCTTTCAAACTTGGCACAATAATGTAGTTCCAAGTTCTATCGCTATGGTTTGTGTCCTATTGAAGTAGCCCCAAGCAGAGACTGACGAGAATCACTTTCATTGATAGGGGTTGCCAAGCTTCCAAAAATCTACGAGTCTCCTGAAATCACAGCAATCATTTTTTCACCCAATCTTGATGATACTTGCAGGTAGTGATCAGTACACGAATCCCACTTGGCTCACCAAATTTCGTTCTTCTAGGTTAAACCGTTCCTTTGCAGTATCCGTTTTCATGTTTAGGTTTCACTCTGTTTTCTCCTATATGGATACATGTAGTTGGAACTCTAAATCAAACACGGTTTGTGCTATCTCTTTGAAACTTGGCACAATAATGTAGTTCCAAGTTCTATGGCTATGGTTTGTGTCCTATTGAAGTAGCCCCAAGCAGAGACTGACTAGAATCACTTTCATTAAAGGGGTTGCCAAGCTTTGAAAAAAGTACGAGTTTCCGGAAATCTCAGCAAACATTTTTTCACCCAATCTTGATGATACTTGCAGGTAGTGATGTGTACACGAATAACACTTGGCTCACCAAATTTCGTTCTTCTAGGTTAAACCGTTCCTATTCAGGAACCGTTTTCATGTTTAGGTTTCACTCTGTTTTCTCCTATATGGATACATGTAGTTGGAACTCTAAATCAAACACGGTTTGTGCTAGCTCTTTGAAACTTGGCACAATAATGTAGTTCCAATTTCTATCACTATGTTTTGTGTCCTAGTGAAGTAGCCCCAAGCAGAGACTGACTAGAATCACATTCATTACAAGTGGTTGCAAAGCGTCGAAAAAACTACGAGTTTCCGGAAATCTCAGCAATCATTTTTTTACCCAATCTTGATGATACTTCCATTTAATGATCAGCCGACCAATCCCACTTGGCTCACCAAATTTCGTTCTTCTAGGTTAAACCGTTCTTTTGCAGTAACCGTTTTCATGTTTAGGTTTCACTCTGTTTTCTCCTATATGCATACATGTATTTGGAACTCTAAATCAAACACGGTTTGTGCTACCTCTTTGAAACTTGGCACAATAATGTAGTTCCAAGTTCTATCGCTATGGTTTGTGTCCTATTGAAGTAGCCCCAAGAAGAGACTGACGAGAATCACTTTCATTGAAAGGAGTTGCCAGACTTAGAAAATACTACGAGTTTCCGGAAATCTCAGCAAACATTTTTTCACCCAATCTTGATGATACTTGCAGGTAGTGATCAGTACACGAATCCCACTTGGCTCACCAAATTTCGTTCTTCTAGGTTAAACCGTTCCTTTGCAGTAACCGTTTTCATGTTTAGGTTTCACTCTGTTTTCTCCTATATGGATACATGTAGTTGGAACTCTAAATCAAACACGGTTTGTGCTAGCTCTTTGAAACGTGGCACCATAATGTAGTTCCAAGATCTATAACTATGGTTTTTGTCCCATTGAAGTAGCCACAAGCAGAGACTGACTAGAATCACTTTCATTAAAAGGTGTTGCCAAGCTTTGAAAAAACTACGAGTTTCCGGAAATCTCAGCAAACATTTTTTCACCCAATCTTGATGATACCTCCATTTAATGATCAGCCGATCAATCCCACTTGGCTCACCAAATTTCGTTCTTCTAGGTTAAACCGTACCTTTGCAGTAACCGTTTTCATTTTTAGGTTTCACTCTGTTTTCTCCTATATGGATATATATCGTTGGAACTCTAAATCAAACACGGTTTGTGCTAGCTCTTTGAAACTTGGCACAATAATGTAGTTCCAAGTTCTATCGCTATGGTTTGTGTCCTATTGAAGTAGCCCCAAGCCGAGACTGAGGAGAATCACTTTAATTGAAAGGAGTTGCCAGACTTAGAAAATATTACGAGTTTCCTGAAATCTCAGCAAACATTCTTTCACCCAATCTTGATGATACTTGCAGGTAGTGATCAGTACACGAATCCCACTTGGCTCACCAAATTTCGGTCTTCTAGGTTAAACCGTTCCTTTGCAGTAACCGTTATCATGTTTAGGTTTCACTCTGTTTTCTCCTATATGGATACATGTAGTTGGAACTCTATATCAAACACGGTTTGGGCTAGCTCTTTGAAACTTGGCACCATAATGTAGTTCCAAGATCTATAACTATGGTTTGTGTCCCATTGAAGTAGCCACAAGCAGAGACTGACTAGAATCACTTTCATTAAAACGGGTTGCCAAGCTTTGAAAAAACTTCGACTTTCCGGAAATCTCAGCAAACATTTTTTCACCCAATCTTGATGATACTTCCATTTAATGATTAGTTGACCAATCCCATTTGGCTCACCAAATTTCGTTCTTCTAGGTTAAACCGTTCATTTGCAGTAACCGTTTTTATTGTTTAGGTTTCACTCTCTTTTCTCCTATATGGATACATGTAGTTGGAACTCTAAATCAAACACGGTTTGTGCTACCTCTTTGAAACTTGGCACAATAATGTAGTTCCAAGTTCTATCGCTATGGTTTGTGTCCTATTGAAGTAGCCCCAAGCAGAGACTGGCGAGAATCACTTTCATTGAAAAGGGTTGCCAAGCTTCCAAAAAACTAAGAGTTTCCTGAAATCTCAGCAAACATTTTTTCACCCAATCTTGATGATACTGGCAGGTAATGATCAGTACACCAATCCCACTTGGCTCACCAAATTTCGTTATTCTAGGATAAACCGTTCGTTGCAGTAACCGTTTTCATGTTTAGGTTTCACTCTGTTTTCTCCTATATGGAAACATGTAGTTGGACCTCTAAATCAAACACGGTTTGTGCTAGTTCTTCAAAACTTGGCAAAATAATGTAGTTCCAACTTCTATCACTATGGTTGGTGTCCTATTGAAGTAGCCCCAAGCAGAGACTGTCGAGAATCACAATCATTGAAAGGGGTTGCCAAGTTTCCGAAAAACTACGAGTTTCCTGAAATCTCAGCAATCATTTTTTCACCCAATCCTTATGATACTGGCAGGAAATGATAAGTACTCCAATCACACTTGGCTCACTAAATTTCGTTCTTCTAGGTTAAACCGTTCCTTTGCAGTAACCGTTTTCATGTTTAGGTTTCAGTCTCTTTTCTCCTATATGGATACATGTAGTTGGAACTCTAAATCAAACACGGTTTGTGCTAGCTCTTTCAAACTTGGCACAATAATGTAGTTCCAAGTTCTATCGCTATGGTTTGTGTCCTATTGACGTAGCCCCAAGCAGAGACTGACGAGAATCACTTTCATTGATAGGGGTTGCCAAGCTTCCAAAAATCTACGAGTCTCCTGAAATCACAGCAATCATTTTTTCACCCAATCTTGATGATACTTGCAGGTAGTGATCAGTACACGAATCCCACTTGGTTCACCAAATTTCGTTCTTCTAGGTTAAACCGTTCCTTTGCAGTATCCGTTTTCATGTTTAGGTTTCACTCTGTTTTCTCCTATATGGATACATGTAGTTGGAACTCTAAATCAAACACGGTTTGTGCTATCTCTTTGAAACTTGGCACAATAATGTAGTTCCAAGTTCCATGGCTATGGTTTGTGTCCTATTGAAGTAGCCCCAAGCAGAGACTGACTAGAATCACTTTCATTAAAGGGGTTGCCAAGCTTTGAAAAAAGTACGAGTTTCCGGAAATCTCAGCAAACATTTTTTCACCCAATCTTGATGATACTTGCAGGTAGTGATGTGTACACGAATAACACTTGGCTCACCAAATTTCGTTCTTCTAGGTTAAACCGTTCCTATTCAAGAACCGTTTTCATGTTTAGGTTTCACTCTGTTTTCTCCTATATGGATACATGTAGTTGGAACTCTAAATCAAACACGGTTTGTGCTAGCTCTTTGAAACTTGGCACAATAATGTAGTTCCAATTTCTATCACTATGTTTTGTGTCCTAGTGAAGTAGCCCCAAGCAGAGACTGACTAGAATCACATTCATTACAAGTGGTTGCAAAGCGTCGAAAAAACTACGAGTTTCCGGAAATCTCAGCAATCATTTTTTTACCCAATCTTGATGATACTTCCATTTAATGATCAGCCGACCAATCCCACTTGGCTCACCAAATTTCGTTCTTCTAGGTTAAACCGTTCTTTTGAAGTAACCGTTTTCATGTTTAGGTTTCACTCTGTTTTCTCCTATATGCATACATGTATTTGGAACTCTAAATCAAACACGGTTTGTGCTACCTCTTTGAAACTTGGCACAATAATGTAGTTCCAAGTTCTATCGCTATGGTTTGTGTCCTATTGAAGTAGCCCCAAGAAGAGACTGACGAGAATCACTTTCATTGAAAGGAGTTGCCAGACTTAGAAAATACTACGAGTTTCCGGAAATCTCAGCAAACATTTTTTCACCCAATCTTGATGATACTTGCAGGTAGTGATCAGTACACGAATCCCACTTGGCTCACCAAATTTCGTTCTTCTAGGTTAAACCGTTCCTTTGCAGTAACCGTTTTCATGTTTAGGTTTCACTCTGTTTTCTCCTATATGGATACATGTAGTTGGAACTCTAAATCAAACACGGTTTGTGCTAGCTCTTTGAAACGTGGCACCATAATGTAGTTCCAAGATCTATAACTATGGTTTTTGTCCCATTGAAGTAGCCACAAGCAGAGACTGACTAGAATCACTTTCATTAAAAGGTGTTGCCAAGCTTTGAAAAAACTACGAGTTTCCGGAAATCTCAGCAAACATTTTTTCACCCAATCTTGATGATACCTCCATTTAATGATCAGCCGATCAATCCCACTTGGCTCACCAAATTTCGTTCTTCTAGGTTAAACCGTACCTTTGCAGTAACCGTTTTCATTTTTAGGTTTCACTCTGTTTTCTCCTATATGGATATATATCGTTGGAACTCTAAATCAAACACGGTTTGTGCTAGCTCTTTGAAACTTGGCACAATAATGTAGTTCCAAGTTCTATCGCTATGGTTTGTGTCCTATTGAAGTAGCCCCAAGCCGAGACTGAGGAGAATCACTTTAATTGAAAGGAGTTGCCAGACTTAGAAAATATTACGAGTTTCCTGAAATCTCAGCAAACATTCTTTCACCCAATCTTGATGATACTTGCAGGTAGTGATCAGTACACGAATCCCACTTGGCTCACCAAATTTCGTTCTTCTAGGTTAAACCGTTCCTTTGCAGTAACCGTTATCATGTTTAGGTTTCACTCTGTTTTCTCCTATATGGATACATGTAGTTGGAACTCTATATCAAACACGGTTTGGGCTAGCTCTTTGAAACTTGGCACCATAATGTAGTTCCAAGATCTATAACTATGGTTTGTGTCCCATTGAAGTAGCCACAAGCAGAGACTGACTAGAATCACTTTCATTAAAACGGGTTGCCAAGCTTTGAAAAAACTTCGACTTTCCGGAAATCTCAGCAAACATTTTTTCACCCAATCTTGATGATACTTCCATTTAATGATTAGTTGACCAATCCCACTTGGCTCACCAAATTTCGTTCTTCTAGGTTAAACCGTTCATTTGCAGTAACCGTTTTTTATGTTTAGGTTTCACTCTCTTTTCTCCTATATGGATACATGTAGTTGGAACTCTAAATCAAACACGGTTTGCGCTACCTCTTTGAAACTTGGCACAATAATGTAGTTCCAAGTTCTATCGCTATGGTTTGTGTCCTATTGAAGTAGCCCCAAGCAGAGACTGGCGAGAATCACTTTCATTGAAAAGGGTTGCCAAGCTTCCAAAAAACTAAGAGTTTCCTGAAATCTCAGCAAACATTTTTTCACCCAATCTTGATGATACTGGCAGGTAATGATCAGTACACCAATCCCACTTGGCTCACCAAATTTCGTTATTCTAGGATAAACCGTTCGTTTGCAGTAACCGTTTTCATGTTTAGGTTTCACTCTGTTTTCTCCTATATGGAAACATGTAGTTGGACCTCCAAATCAAACACGGTTTGTGCTAGTTCTTCAAAACTTGGCAAAATAATGTAGTTCCAAGTTCTATCACTATGGTTGGTGTCCTATTGAAGTAGCCCCAAGCAGAGACTGACGAGAATCACAATCATTGAAAGGGGTTGCCAAGTTTCCGAAAAACTACGAGTTTCCTGAAATCTCAGCAATCATTTTTTCACCCAATCCTTATGATACTGGCAGGAAATGATAAGTACTCCAATCACACTTGGCTCACTAAATTTCGTTCTTCTAGGTTAAACCGTTCCTTTGCAGTAACCGTTTTCATGTTTAGGTTTCAGTCTCTTTTCTCCTATATGGATACATGTAGTTGGGACTCTAAATCAAACACGGTTTGTGCTAGCTCTTTCAAACTTGGCACAATAATGTAGTTCCAAGTTCTATCGCTATGGTTTGTGTCCTATTGAAGTAGCCCCAAGCAGAGACTGACGAGAATCACTTTCATTGATAGGGGTTGCCAAGCTTCCAAAAATCTACGAGTCTCCTGAAATCACAGCAATCATTTTTTCACCCAATCTTGATGATACTTGCAGGTAGTGATCAGTACACGAATCCACTTGGTTCACCAAATTTCGTTCTTCTAGGTTAAACCGTTCCTTTGCAGTATCCGTTTTCATGTTTAGGTTTCACTCTGTTTTCTCCTATATGGATACATGTAGTTGGAACTCTAAATCAAACACGGTTTGTGCTATCTCTTTGAAACTTGGCACAATAATGTAGTTCCAAGTTCCATGGCTATGGTTTGTGTCCTATTGAAGTAGCCCCAAGCAGAGACTGACTAGAATCACTTTCATTAAAGGGGTTGCCAAGCTTTGAAAAAAGTACGAGTTTCCGGAATTCTCAGCAAACATTTTTTCACCCAATCTTGATGATACTTGCAGGTAGTGATGTGTACACGAATAACACTTGGCTCACCAAATTTCGTTCCTCTAGGTTAAACCGTTCCTATTCAGGAACCGTTTTCATGTTTAGGTTTCACTCTGTTTTCTCCTATATGGATACATGTAGTTGGAACTCTAAATCAAACACAGTTTGTGCTAGCTCTTTGAAACTTGGCACAATAATGTAGTTCCAATTTCTATCACTATGTTTTGTGTCCTAGTGAAGTAGCCCCAAGCAGAGACTGACTAGAATCACATTCATTACAAGTGGTTGCAAGGCGTCGAAAAAACTACGAGTTTCCGGAAATCTCAGCAATCATTTTTTCACCCAATCTTGATGATACTTCCATTTAATGATCAGCCGACCAATCCCACTTGGCTCACCAAATTTCGTTCTTCTAGGTTAAACCGTTCTTTTGCAGTAACCGTTTTCATGTTTAGGTTTCACTCTGTTTTCTCCTATATGCATACATGTAGTTGGAACTCTAAATCAAACACGGTTTGTGCTACCTCTTTGAAACTTGGCACAATAATGTAGTTCCAAGTTCTATCGCTATGGTTTGTGTCCTATTGAAGTAGCCCCAAGAAGAGACTGACGAGAATCACTTTAATTGAAAGGAGTTGCCAGACTTAGAAAATACTACGAGTTTCCGGAAATCTCAGCAAACATTTTTTCACCCAATCTTGATGATACTTGCAGGTAGTGATCAGTACACGAATCCCACTTGGCTCACCAAATTTCGTTCTTCTAGGTTAAACCGTTCCTTTGCAGTAACCGTTTTCATGTTTAGGTTTCACTCTGTTTTCTCCTATATGGATACATGTAGTTGGAACTCTAAATCAAACACGGTTTGTGCTAGCTCTTTGAAACTTGGCACCATAATGTAGTTCCAAGATCTATAACTATGGTTTTTGTGCCATTGAAGTAGCCACAAGCAGAGACTGACTAGAATCACTTTCATTAAAAGGTGTTGCCAAGCTTTGAAAAAACTACGAGTTTCCGGAAAACTCAGCAAACATTTTTTCACCCAATCTTGATGATACCTCCATTTAATGATCAGCCGATCAATCCCACTTGGCTCACCAAATTTCGTTCTTCTAGGTTAAACCGTACCTTTGCAGTAACCGTTTTCATTTTTAGGTTTCACTCTGTTTTCTCCTATATGGATATATATCGTTGGAACTCTTAATCAAACACGGTTTGTGCTAGCTCTTTGAAACTTGGCACAATAATGTAGTTCCAAGTTCTATCGCTATGGTTTGTGTCCTATTGAAGTAGCCCCAAGCAGAGACTGACTAGAATCACTTTCATTAAAAGGGGTTGCCAAGCTTTGAAAAAACTTCGAGTTTCCTGAAATCTCAGCAAACATTTTTTCACCCAATCTTGATGATACTTGCAGGTAGTGATGTGTACACGAATAACACTTGGCTCACCAAATTTCGTTCTTCTAGGTTAAACCGTTCCTATTCAGGAACCGTTTTCATGTTTAGGTTTCACTCTGTTTTCTCCTATATGGATACATGTAGTTGGAACTCTAAATCAAACACGGTTTGTGCTAGCTCTTTGAAACTTGGCACCATAATGTAGTTCCAAGATCTATAACTATAGTTTTTGTCCCATTGAAGTAGCCACAAGCAGAGACTGGCGAGAATCACTTTCATTAAAAGGGGTTGCCAAGCTTTGAAAAAACTACGAGTTTCCGGAAATCTCAGTAAACATTTTTTCAACAATCTTGATGATACCTCCATTTAATGATCAGCTGACCAATCCCACTTGGCTCACCAAATTTCGTTCTTCTAGGTTAAACCGTACCTTTGCAGTAACCGTTTTCATTTTTAGGTTTCACTCTGTTTTCTCCTATATGGATACATATCGTTGGAACTCTAAATCAAACACGGTTTGTGCTAGCTCTTTGAAACTTGGCACAATAATGTAGTTCCAAGTTCTATCGCTATGGTTTGTGTCCTATTGAAGTAGCCCCAAGCAGAGACTGACGAGAATCACTTTAATTGAAAGGAGTTGCCAGACTTAGAAAATACTACGAGTTTCCTGAAATCTCAGCAAACATTCTTTCACCCAATCTTGATGATACTTGCAGGTAGTGATCAGTACACGAATCCCACTTGGCTCACCAAATTTCGTTCTTCTAGGTTAAACCGTTCCTTTGCAGTAACCGTTTTCATGTTTAGGTTTCACTCTGTTTTCTCCTATATGGATACATGTAGTTGGAACTCTAAATCAAACACGGTTTGTGCAATCTCTTTGAAACTTGGCACAATAATGTAGTTCAAAGTTCTATCGCTATGGTTTGTGTCCTATTGAAGTAGCCCCAAGCAGAGACTCACTAGAATCACTTTCATTAAAAGCGGTTTCCAAGCTTTGAAAAAAGTACGAGTTGCCGGAAATCTCAGCAAACATTTTTTCACCCAATATTGATGATACTTGCAGGTAGTGATGTGTACACGAATTCCACTTGGCTCACCAAATTTCGTTCTTCTAGGTTAAACCGTTCCTTTGCAGTAACCGTTTTCATGTTTAGGTTTCACTCTCTTTTCTCCTATATGGATACATGTAGTTGGAACTCTAAATCAAACACGGTTTGTGCTAGCTCTTTGAAACTTGGCACAATAACGTAGTTCCGAGTTCTATCGCTATGGTTTGTGTCCTATTGAAGTAGCCCCCAGCAGAGACTGGAGAGAATCACTTTCATTGAGAGGGGTTGACAAGCTTCCAAAAAAGTAAGAGTTTCCGGAAATCTCAGCAAACATTTTTTCACCCAATCTTGATGATACTGGCAGGTAGTGATCAGTACAAAAATCCCACTTGGCTCACCTAATTTCATTCTTCTAGGTTAAACCGTTCCTTTGCAGTAACCGTTTTCATGTTTAGTTTCATTCTGTTTTCTCCTATATGGATATATGTATTTGGAAATCTAAATCAAACACCGTTTGTGCTACCTCTTTGAAACTTGGCACAATAATGTAGTTCCAAGTTCTTTCGCTATGGTTTCTGTCCTATTGAAGTAGCCCCAAGCAGAGACTGACGAGAATCACTTTCATTGAAAGGGGTTGCAAGCTTTCGAAAAACTACGAGTTTCCTGAAATCTCAGCAAACATTTTTTCACCCAATCCTTATGTTACTGGCAGGTAATGATAAGTACACCAATCCCACTTGGCTCACCAAATTTCGTTCTTCTAAGTTAAACTGTTCATTTGCAGTAACTGTTTTCATGTTTAGGTTTCACTCTGTTTTCTCCTATATGGAAACATGTAGTTGGACCTCTAAATCAAACACGGTTTGTGCTAGTTCTTCAAAACTTGGCAAAATAATGTAGTTCCAAGTTCTATCACTATGGTTGGTGTCCTATTGAAGTAGCCCCAAGCAGAGACTGACGAGAATCACAATCATTGAAAGGGGTTGCCAAGTTTCCGAAAAACTACGAGTTTCCTGAAATCTCAGCAATCATTTTTTCACCCAATCCTTATGATACTGGCAGGAAATGATAAGTACTCCAATCACACTTGGCTCACTAAATTTCGTTCTTCTCGGTTAAACCGTTCCTTTGCAGTAACCGTTTTCATGTTTAGGTTTCAGTCTCTTTTCTCCTATATGGATACATGTAGTTGGAACTCTAAATCAAACACGGTTTGTGCTAGGTCTTTCAAACTTGGCACAATAATGTAGTTCCAAGTTCTATCGCTATGGTTTGTGTCCTATTGAAGTAGCCCCAAGCAGAGACTGACGAGAATCACTTTCATTGATAGGGGTTGCCAAGCTTCCAAAAATCTACGAGTCTCCTGAAATCACAGCAATCATTTTTTCACCCAATCTTGATGATACTTGCAGGTAGTGATCAGTACACGAATCCCACTTGGTTCACCAAATTTCGTTCTTCTAGGTTAAACCGTTCCTTTGCAGTATCCGTTTTCATGTTTAGGTTTCACTCTGTTTTCTCCTATATGGATACATGTAGTTGGAACTCTAAATCAAACACGGTTTGTGCTATCTCTTTGAAACTTGGCACAATAATGTAGTTCCAAGTTCCATGGCTATGGTTTGTGTCCTATTGAAGTAGCCCCAAGCAGAGACTGACTAGAATCACTTTCATTAAAGGGGTTGCCAAGCTTTGAAAAAAGTACGAGTTTCCGGAATTCTCAGCAAACATTTTTTCACCCAATCTTGATGATACTTGCAGGTAGTGATGTGTACACGAATAACACTTGGCTCACCAAATTTCGTTCTTCTAGGTTAAACCGTTCCTATTCAGGAACCGTTTTCATGTTTAGGTTTCACTCTGTTTTCTCCTATATGGATACATGTAGTTGGAACTCTAAATCAAACACAGTTGTGCTAGCTCTTTGAAACTTGGCACAATAATGTAGTTCCAATTTCTATCACTATGTTTTGTGTCCTAGTGAAGTAGCCCCAAGCAGAGACTGACTAGAATCACATTCATTACAAGTGGTTGCAAAGCGTCGAAAAAACTACGAGTTTCCGGAAATCTCAGCAATCATTTTTTCACCCAATCTTGATGATACTTCCATTTAATGATCAGCCGACCAATCCCACTTGGCTCACCAAATTTCGTTCTTCTAGGTTAAACCGTTCTTTTGCAGTAACCGTTTTCATGTTTAGGTTTCACTCTGTTTTCTCCTATATGCATACATGTATTTGGAACTCTAAATCAAACACGGTTTGTGCTACCTCTTTGAAACTTGGCACAATAATGTAGTTCCAAGTTCTATCGCTATGGTTTGTGTCCTATTGAAGTAGCCCCAAGAAGAGACTGACGAGAATCACTTTCATTGAAAGGAGTTGCCAGACTTAGAAAATACTACGAGTTTCCGGAAATCTCAGCAAACATTTTTTCACCCAATCTTGATGATACTTGCAGGTAGTGATCAGTACACGAATCCCACTTGGCTCACCAAATTTCGTTCTTCTAGGTTAAACCGTTCCTTTGCAGTAACCGTTTTCATGTTTAGGTTTCACTCTGTTTTCTCCTATATGGATACATGTAGTTGGAACTCTAAATCAAACACGGTTTGTGCTAGCTCTTTGAAACTTGGCACCATAATGTAGTTCCAAGATCTATAACTATGGTTTTTGTGCCATTGAAGTAGCCACAAGCAGAGACTGACTAGAATCACTTTCATTAAAAGGTGTTGCCAAGCTTTGAAAAAACTAAGAGTTTCCGGAAAACTCAGCAAACATTTTTTCACCCAATCTTGATGATACCTCCATTTAATGATCAACCGATCAATCCCACTTGGCTCACCAAATTTCGTTCTTCTAGGTTAAACCGTACCTTTGCAGTAACCGTTTTCATTTTTAGGTTTCACTCTGTTTTCTCCTATATGGATATATATCGTTGGAACTCTTAATCAAACACGGTTTGTGCTAGCTCTTTGAAACTTGGCACAATAATGTAGTTCCAAGTTCTATCGCTATGGTTTGTGTCCTATTGAAGTAGCCCCAAGCAGAGACTGACTAGAATCACTTTCATTAAAAGGGGTTGCCAAGCTTTGAAAAAACTTCGAGTTTCCTGAAATCTCAGCAAACATTTTTTCACCCAATCTTGATGATACTTGCAGGTAGTGATGTGTACACGAATAACACTTGGCTCACCAAATTTCGTTCTTCTAGGTTAAACCGTTCCTATTCAGGAACCGTTTTCATGTTTAGGTTTCACTCTGTTTTCTCCTATATGGATACATGTAGTTGGAACTCTAAATCAAACACGGTTTGTGCTAGCTCTTTGAAACTTGGCACCATAATGTAGTTCCAAGATCTATAACTATGGTTTTTGTGCCATTGAAGTAGCCCCAAGCAGAGACTGACGAGAATCACAATCATTGAAAGGGGTTGCCAAGTTTCCGAAAAACTACGAGTTTCCTGAAATCTCAGCAATCATTTTTTCACCCAATCCTTATGATACTGGCAGGAAATGATAAGTACTCCAATCACACTTGGCTCACTAAATTTCGTTCTTCTAGGTTAAACCGTTCCTTTGCAGTAACCGTTTTCATGTTTAGGTTTCAGTCTCTTTTCTCCTATATGGATACATGTAGTTGGAACTCTAAATCAAACACGGTTTGTGCTAGCTCTTTCAAACTTGGCACAATAATGTAGTTCCAAGTTCTATCGCTATGGTTTGTGTCCTATTGAAGTAGCCCCAAGCAGAGACTGACGAGAATCACTTTCATTGATAGGGGTTGCCAAGCTTCCAAAAATCTACGAGTCTCCTGAAATCACAGCAATCATTTTTTCACCCAATCTTGATGATACTTGCAGGTAGTGATCAGTACACGAATCCCACTTGGTTCACCAAATTTCGTTCTTCTAGGTTAAACCGTTCCTTTGCAGTATCCGTTTTCATGTTTAGGTTTCACTCTGTTTTCTCCTATATGGATACATGTAGTTGGAACTCTAAATCAAACACGGTTTGTGCTATCTCTTTGAAACTTGGCACAATAATGTAGTTCCAAGTTCCATGGCTATGGTTTGTGTCCTATTGAAGTAGCCCCAAGCAGAGACTGACTAGAATCACTTTCATTAAAGGGGTTGCCAAGCTTTGAAAAAAGTACGAGTTTCCGGAATTCTCAGCAAACATTTTTTCACCCAATCTTGATGATACTTGCAGGTAGTGATGTGTACACGAATAACACTTGGCTCACCAAATTTCGTTCTTCTAGGTTAAACCGTTCCTATTCAGGAACCGTTTTCATGTTTAGGTTTCACTCTGTTTTCTCCTATATGGATACATGTAGTTGGAACTCTAAATCAAACACAGTTTGTGCTAGCTCTTTGAAACTTGGCACAATAATGTAGTTCCAATTTCTATCACTATGTTTTGTGTCCTAGTGAAGTAGCCCCAAGCAGAGACTGACTAGAATCACATTCATTACAAGTGGTTGCAAAGCGTCGAAAAAACTACGAGTTTCCGGAAATCTCAGCAATCATTTTTTCACCCAATCTTGATGATACTTCCATTTAATGATCAGCCGACCAATCCCACTTGGCTCACCAAATTTCGTTCTTCTAGGTTAAACCGTTCTTTTGCAGTAACCGTTTTCATGTTTAGGTTTCACTCTGTTTTCTCCTATATGCATACATGTAGTTGGAACTCTAAATCAAACACGGTTTGTGCTACCTCTTTGAAACTTGGCACAATATTGTAGTTCCAAGTTCTATCGCTATGGTTTGTGTCCTATTGAAGTAGCCCCAAGAAGAGACTGACGAGAATCACTTTAATTGAAAGGAGTTGCCAGACTTAGAAAATACTACGAGTTTCCGGAAATCTCAGCAAACATTTTTTCACCCAATCTTGATGATACTTGCAGGTAGTGATCAGTACATGAATCCCACTTTGCTCACCAAATTTCGTTCTTCTAGGTTAAACCGTTCCTTTGCAGTAACCGTTTTCATGTTTAGGTTTCACTCTGTTTTCTCCTATATGGATACATGTAGTTGGAACTCTAAATCAAACACGGTTTGTGCTAGCTCTTTGAAACTTGGCACCATAATGTAGTTCCAAGATCTATAACTATGGTTTTTGTGCCATTGAAGTAGCCACAAGCAGAGACTGACTAGAATCACTTTCATTAAAAGGTGTTGCCAAGCTTTGAAAAAACTACGAGTTTCCGGAAAACTCAGCAAACATTTTTCACCCAATCTTGATGATACCTCCATTTAATGATCAGCCGATCAATCCCACTTGGCTCACCAAATTTCGTTCTTCTAGGTTAAACCGTACCTTTGCAGTAACCGTTTTCATTTTTAGGTTTCACTCTGTTTTCTCCTATATGGATATATATCGTTGGAACTCTTAATCAAACACGGTTTGTGCTAGCTCTTTGAAACTTGGCACAATAATGTAGTTCCAAGTTCTATCGCTATGGTTTGTGTCCTATTGAAGTAGCCCCAAGCAGAGACTGACTAGAATCACTTTCATTAAAAGGGGTTGCCAAGCTTTGAAAAAACTTCGAGTTTCCTGAAATCTCAGCAAACATTTTTTCACCCAATCTTGATGATACTTGCAGGTAGTGATGTGTACACGAATAACACTTGGCTCACCAAATTTCGTTCTTCTAGGTTAAACCGTTCCTATTCAGGAACCGTTTTCATGTTTAGGTTTCACTCTGTTTTCTCCTATATGGATACATGTAGTTGGAACTCTAAATCAAACACGGTTTGTGCTAGCTCTTTGAAACTTGGCACCATAATGTAGTTCCAAGATCTATAACTATAGTTTTTGTCCCATTGAAGTAGCCACAAGCAGAGACTGGCGAGAATAACTTTCATTAAAAGGGGTTGCCAAGCTTTGAAAAAACTACGAGTTTCCGGAAATCTCAGTAAACATTTTTTCAACCAATCTTGATGATACCTCCATTTAATGATCAGCTGACCAATCCCACTTGGCTCACCAAATTTCGTTCTTCTAGGTTAAACCGTACCTTTGCAGTAACCGTTTTCATTTTTAGGTTTCACTCTGTTTTCTCCTATATGGATACATATCGTTGGAACTCTAAATCAAACACGGTTTGTGCTAGCTCTTTGAAACTTGGCACAATAATGTAGTTCCAAGTTCTATCGCTATGGTTTGTGTCCTATTGAAGTAGCCCCAAGCAGAGACTGACGAGAATCACTTTAATTGAAAGGAGTTGCCAGAATTAGAAAATACTACGAGTTTCCTGAAATCTCTGCAAACATTCTTTCACCCAATCTTGATGATACTTGCAGGTAGTGATCAGTACACGAATCCCACTTGGCTCACCAAATTTCGTTCTTCTAGGTTAAACCGTTCCTTTGCAGTAACCGTTTTCATGTTTAGGTTTCACTCTGTTTTCTCCTATATGGATACATGTAGTTGGAACTCTAAATCAAACACGGTTTGTGCAATCTCTTTGAAACTTGGCACAATAATGTAGTTCAAAGTTCTATCGCTATGGTTTGTGTCCTATTGAAGTAGCCCCAAGCAGAGACTCACTAGAATCACTTTCATTAAAAGCGGTTTCCAAGCTTTGAAAAAAGTACGAGTTGCCGGAAATCTCAGCAAACATTTTTTCACCCAATATTGATGATACTTGCAGGTAGTGATGTGTACACGAATTCCACTTGGCTCACCAAATTTCGTTCTTCTAGGTTAAACCGTTCCTTTGCAGTAACCGTTTTCATGTTTAGGTTTCACTCTCTTTTCTCCTATATGGATACATGTAGTTGGAACTCTAAATCAAACACGGTTTGTGCTAGCTCTTTGAAACTTGGCACAATAACGTAGTTCCGAGTTCTATCGCTACGGTTTGTGTCCTATTGAAGTAGCCCCCAGCAGAGACTGGAGAGAATCACTTTCATTGAGAGGGGTTGACAAGCTTCCAAAAAAGTAAGAGTTTCCGGAAATCTCAGCAAACATTTTTTCACCCAATCTTGATGATACTGGCAGGTAGTGATCAGTACAAAAATCCCACTTGGCTCACCTAATTTCATTCTTCTAGGTTAAACCGTTCCTTTGCAGTAACCGTTTTCATGTTTAGTTTTCATTCTGTTTTCTCCTATATGGATATATGTATTTGGAAATCTAAATCAAACACCGTTTGTGCTACCTCTTTGAAACTTGGCACAATAATGTAGTTCCAAGTTCTTTCGCTATGGTTTCTGTCCTATTGAAGTAGCCCCAAGCAGAGACTGACGAGAATCACTTTCATTGAAAGGGGTTGCAAGCTTTCGAAAAACTACGAGTTTCCTGAAATCTCAGCAAACATTTTTTCA
>NW_027552654.1:0-65713 GCF_045843805.1 Urocitellus parryii | reverse complement strand
GATTCTAAGTTGATTTCTAACAAACTTTTAAAGAAGAACTAGCCTCAATCCTCCTAAAGTTATTCCATGAAATAGAAACACCTTCAAACTTATTCTATATTGTCAGCATCACTGATACCAAAACCAGAAAAACACATCAAGGAAGGGTACTACAGACCAACATCTCTGATGAACATAGATGCAAAAATTTTCAGTAAGATATCAGCAAATTGCATTCATAAACACATTAAGAAGATTGTACAACAAGATCAATTTGGATTCATCCCAGGGATGCAACCAAGGTTCAATATACATAAATCAACAAATGGAATTCACCATATAAATAGTTAAGGACAAAAAAAAATCACATGATCATCTCAACAGATGCATAAAAACCTTTGGCAAAATTTAGCACCAATTCCTGCCAAAAACATTGGAGAAACTAGAGATAGAACTTGCCTCAACATCATAACAAACCCAGTGCCAACATCATACTGAACAAAGAAAAACTGAAAACAATTCCATTAAAATCAGGGATAATACTAGGATTTCATTCCTATTTAATATAGTTCTTTATAGTTGGAGTATGAGTCAAAATGAGAAAAAGGAATATAATAAGGAAAAGAAAAAGTCAAATTATCTCTGCTGGTAAGTTGCTATATTCACAGGAACTAAAAACTCCACCAGAAGGCTTCTAGATCTGATAAACTTCTAAAAGTATCAGGATACAGGATCAATGTATAAAAATGGAAAATTTTCTTATATTCTGACAATGAATCTACTGAGCTAGTAATAAAAAACTCCATTCACAATAAGATACAAAAATTCTTAGGAATACATCTAAGGAGGTGGAATACTTCTACTAAAGAATGAAATAAATTAAAACCTTAGGGGATGTTTATGAATAGGTAGAATTAATATTGACAAAATAGCTATATTAGCAAAAAGTCACCTAAAGATTAAATGTAATCCCCATTAAGATAACAGTGACATTTTTCACAGAACTAGAAAACAAACTTTCCTAAAATTTATATGCAAGAACAAAAGATCTCGAATACCTGAAGCAATTCTAAGCAAGAACAATGCAGAAACCCTTATAATAACTTTTCTCAAATTATACTCAAGATCTCTAAAATCAAAAACAGCATATTATTGACTTAAAAATAGAAATGAATACCAATAGAATAGACTGGAAGGCACAGAGATAAATCCTCATAAATACAGTCATTTGATCCTTGAGATAGGTCACAAAAGTATACAGCCAAGTAAAGATCACCTGTTTAACAAAGGGTGATGCAAAACTGGATATCCAAATGTAGAAGAATGAAACTGAATCCCTGTTCTTACCCTGAACAAATATCAATTCACAGTGGATCAACATCCTATGAATTAAACCAGAAACAGTGAAACTTCTAGAAGAAAATATAGGGGAAACACTACAACAAATTGCTGCAGGCACCAACTTCCTTAATAAGACTCCTAAAACTCAAGGATTGAAACAAGGAATCAACATATGGGATAGGATTAAAGTTAAAAGCTTCTGCACAGCAAAGGAAACAATAAAGAACATGATGAGAAAGCCTCCAGAATAGGGGAATAATAACAAAAATATATAAAGAATATAAAAATCTTAACCCCCAAATACTAATAACCCACTTAACAAATGGGAAAAAGATCTAAAAAGACATTTCTCAAAAGAAATACAAATGGCCAAAAAATACACACACACACACACACACACACACAGACACACACACACACACACACACAAAATGTTCAATATACTTAGCAATCAGGGAGATGTAAATCAAAACTAAATGAAGTTTCATCTTACCCTCGTTAGAATGGCAATTATCAAGAATATAGATAATTATAAATTCTAGTAAGAATGTTGGGGAACAAGGTAGATTTATACGTTGTTGGTGGGAATGCAAATTAGTATAACCTCTTTGGAAAGCAGTATAAAGATTGCTCAAAAGACTAGGAATGGAAATACCATATGATTTAGCTATCTTACTCTTTGGTATTTATACAGAAGTACTAAAATCACCATACTATAGCAATATGTGTATACCAATGTTTATAGCAGAACAATCCACAATAGCCATTGTACAGAACCAGCCTAGATGCCTATCAATAGATGAGTGGATAAAGAAAATGTGTTATATATACACAATGAAGTTCTACTCAGCCATTAAGAAGTATGGAATCATGTCATTTGCTGGTCAATGGATGGAACTAGAGAAAAATATGCTAAATCAATTAAGCCAGACATAGAAAGTCAAGGGTCATGCTTTTTTTTTTTCATATGCAGAAGCCAAAAAAAATACAAAAAAAGGATCTTATAAAAATATAAAAGAGATCAGTAAGGTAGAAGAGCAGGACTAAGTGGGAAGGAGGAGGGGAAGAATGGGACATAACTGGGGAATGAAGTTGACCAAATTATAGTAGGTGAATAATACTGCATTACATTCCAATTTTATATATAACTGTAATGTATAAATTAAAAAATTAAATAGAATTTCAATAGACTAGAGGAAGGGGATCAATGGGAGGGAGGAGAGGAGGAAACTGAAGATATCAGGGATTGAAATGGAGAAAAGTGTAATGTGTATTTATGAATATATCAAACTCCACTATAATATATAACCTTAATGCATTGAAAATAAAAATAACCTTAAAATAATTGAACATTCAGAAACAGTTAAATACTCTTTAACGCACATCTTCTTAAAATGCTTTTTAAGAAAGTGATTATGCTTTTGCAAAATACAATTAACAAATATATTGAATCTGCTCTCTTCACAGGATATTGACATAAGCTGTATTTAAGATTTGCAGTTACAGGTTTATATCACTTTCAAATTTTTGAACTCACCTTAAAATATAATAGAGATTCCATATCTGCAGCATATTTTATCTAAGACTATTATTTTCACAAGAGTGGGCTTAACATCTTCTCAATTTCAGGATTGTGTTCCATCCTGTTGTAATAAAAACAAGTAATAAGAAAAAATAAAATACCTGAAGTTTCTATCAGACAAATATATTTATTTCAGTGGAATACTTCTGTAACACAATGCTACTAAGAAATTAGAGTACATGATAAATTAACTTATGAGAAAAAGCAAAATATATAATTGCCACAATTATAGATAAAAAATAATCTAAAACTCATTATTTCTTACTTCAACTTCTAAGTCATAATTAGGATGAAATGAAGAAATAAATAAATGTTAAAATGTCACAAATAAGCTCAAGTGTTTGAAACTTAAATGTAGTCATATAGGGCAAAATAGTGAAATTTGGATTATGAAATATATGACAAATACAATTTATATGAACTGATAAAATATATTAATTACAAAACCAGGTAGCTTTAGAGAAAAATTAATTAGAATAAAATGGTATCTAAAGCAATGGAACACATTTAGATTTAATTTTTTTTCTGAGAGAGCCATATTTTGTTGGGCTTATAGTAAGATCATAATTCTAAGAAAATTTTATTGCAATAAATTCTTCCATATGCTGTGGAAAGAACATATGAATTATTAGAAAGCATTTGGTCAGTATCTGTGTTAGAATCAAATCCACTAGTCTTTGATTTTGTCTGCTTGTAGCAAAGCTGTAAGAATGAGCAGCAGTAAATCATACAAGGTGCTTTTCCAGGACTTTCAAGGTGGCACATTGTTCAACTTGTAAAAATATTACACAGAGAGGCAAGATGAGACATATGTTTCAAAGAAAATCCTCAAAATGTGCTGAGGATTTATGGAAAGCAAATCAAGGTCATCTTTGTGTGTATGCAAAGGGGGAAAAATCTCTGTAAAGAGAAACAAAAAGTGAAAGTTTTAAATAATTCATAAAATTGAATGCATTACAAAACCTATTCCCAGAGAGCAATATATGTACATCTATTTTGTAACTAGAAATTGTTGATCTTGGCTCTTCAGAAAACATTGCGAATCATATCCCTTCATTTCAAAGAGGTATCAAAGAGAGTTGTGTAAAGATCAATGAATAAGAGTAATTATTTAAGAACTTGATGAATAATATATTGGCTTACCTCCTACAATCCTATATATATTTGAGCACATTCTAAAGATAACTTTAATTTGTATAGTGCTTTCAATCACTGAGGGGAAAAAAAAAAAACAAAGTAAATGGTGCAGTAGCTGACAGAAACTGAATCCTAACTACCTTATTTTAAGTATGAACGACAGTTAAATGAAGCAATGTTCTGGTAATACACAATCTGGACAATGAGATGGTATCACAGTATATGGGTTTCTTCTTCCTTAAATTTTCGTGTGTTTAGAATATTAACATTGTGTGAGTCATATCAATAAATGAGACAAACACAGTTAATATCTCTCATTTGAATATTTCAGTATTTTTCTTTCTTTATGATGTACAGGCCACCTACATCCTCATTTTCTGGCCAAAATGGTGACACTTACAATTTGACACTGGGTTATCAAATTTCTGGCAAGTTATTTGAAATTAATATTTGTAGACATTTTCACACCTCTCCCCAGTTTTTTTTGGAAGGAAATTGGATTCTTGTACATATTTATATACAGAATATAGTAATATTTCCAGAGAAGAAAGGAAGCATGAGGTTGTGTGGTGGTTAGAAGGAAGGATTTTGGAGCAGATCTTCAAACTTTGCCCCTCACTTGTGAGCTTAGTAAGCTGGGGAAAATAATCAAACAATAACTTTCATCTTTGTAAAATGAGAATTACAGCAATAATATTTAACAATAAAAAGACTATCCTGCGTATTAGGGTAAATATAAAGAATAAAATTATGAAAATTATTAACAGTGCATGTTAAGGGTAACAGTACTTATGTGACAAGAGTAGACTTAAAAGTGAATTCTATATGGGATGCGCATTTCTACCTTTGAATATTTAACTTGAGGGAACGAATATGTACACTGCATTATGGTGGTACAATTTAACACATGTTTGTTTGGGGAATACACTATATACTATTATAAATAGGAGTCATTTATTTTACTTATGAGAAAAATATTCTCATAAATTTAAAATATATAAATCATAAATAATGAACATTAAACATTCTATAATGTAATATTACCTAATATATGTACTAAATATGTATATAATCTAAGATTCACTAGTATATTTTTCTCCTGTTACATGAATAGATGGAAAAGATTCTGAGCAGACAGATGACCAGCAGCAGCAGCAAGGTGCTACGATGTTTTGAGTTACAAAGCAAGCGCTCACTTAAGTCAGACCTTGTGGGGCTGTATTTGGTTTACTTTTCTTTGAAGATGGTGAGTAGGGAGAAAAGTTATTATAACTGGAGAATGAATATTGAAAATTTAAGTTGTAGTTAGAATAATTATGATTCCACTTTCAATTCAATTAATTCTAACTCGTCTTACAACATACACAAAAGGAAATAACATAAAATTTCTAAAATTTTCTGTTCTGATGCTATTCCCAGGAGAAGCTACCAAGTATGTTCTTTTGAGTATTGATGAGCACTATGGCACTGAGGTGGCAGTTAGAGCACCACTGGGATGAATGTGTTTTTCTGAAGGCACTTTCTTCCGGGTGCATAAGCACAAGGTGGATTGATGGTAGTAAAATCCAGAATCTCATCTCTTTGTTTTCTCTTCTTTTCCCCAGATACTTACAAGAAAAATAAAAAGCTTACATTAAAATTATGGATTATTGGGTTGTGAATGATACTACTGTTTTTGCTTTTAGATTTCATTCTCTCTCCTTTCCTCCTTCCACCACTCCCTGTCCACTTTATCTCTCTCAAAATAGACATTATAGATACAGCTAACCCTATTTCCCATCATATTTTCCATCTCCTAAAGTTTATCAATCCACAGAAAAGAGTATCTTCTATTTTCATAAGATAATATACCTATGTTCGTTCAGTTTGCTTTTTTATCTCTTTATACTCTGGAAATGTATGTTTAGTGATACATGCAGATATAAAGAGATTATTTGATTTAATTCCTACTCTTTTCAAAACAGTGTGTTTCATTATTCATCTCTTGAAATTCTTATATGTAAAATTTGGGTCTTTGTTATAAATATTTATATATAGTTCCATTAGCTTTTATTTAGCTAGTATCTTAGTATTAGCCATTATAATTTTCATTGAAAATTTGGTACTTTACAGCTTTAGATCTTGACAGATTTTTAAATACAATGATTCTTTGTAATCAGGGTTATTTTAGGTCTATAAGTTCATTAAGAACCTAATAGTTCTTTTTATAATACTTCTAATTTTGATCAATGACAGTTTCTACTTGCTTACACGAATATTCCATTATTTCATGAACACTATCATTTGCAGCCAAAACAATTTATTGATCTAATGTAGTCTTTGAGTTCTTTCCATGATTATCTATCTTATCCATTCCAGAGAGGATATTAAAATGTATTTCAATGCCAGGTTTAGAGTATATGTTGTCAACATAGAACTACAAGGCATGTCCTTCTAGCTAACAATACAACCCATTTTTTTTAGGCAGTAGTTAATGCATCTGAATAAAACAAAGATGTCTTATTGATATATACATGTACTTATTGAGATATATATACTTTGCTCAAACTATTCAATTGTACATAATCAAATAAAATCAGGATTATTGTTAAGTAAAAATAATATATCTAGAAGTTTAACCAACTAGCTATTACAAATCTAAAATCTTTAACTGAAATGCAAATATATGTATATTTAAAACTAAATTTTCAAATACTATTTTGACAAATTAATCAATATAATCCAGGTTTAAAATGAGTGATCTGGAGATACTGAATCTAAAAAACTTTCATAAAATGTTGATTAGCAACATTTATTGAACTCCTGGTGAATATATATGAAATATATATGAAATATATGAAGCAATTAAATTATATTTATGACTATATAAATTCATTAAATATATGAAACAATTAAATTTGAAGGGAAATACTAAAGAAATAGGAGACATATACTAGGCCCAAAAGAAATGTATGATTAAGTATGAACATAAAATGAACCGCCACAAAGCACATATTTATCAAGTATGTATGGATATTACGAAAACTCCATAAAATTTTCTGTTAACCTGATTTATTGGTATAAGCTCCATTACCTAAAAATAATTTCTATCTAACTGAAGTATTGAAATAGCAATTGTGTTCAATGTAATCCTGTAAATAACAACCATATATAAAAGAGTACGTATTTCTAAATAGTAAGATTTTATGGAATATATTCTATCAGTTATTATATTTCATGTAATGAAATATCTTTTCTAATTTTGTGATTTGGGGGCCTTTACTATAATTCCCCTTTTAGAAAGATTATTCAGAACAAACCTTACTGTTTGTTCTCCAACCGTGCTGCATAGAGACAAATAAGTCAAAAAATATTAAATTGAAGAATAGGGATTTTTAGAAAGAATTGCCCATTGTTGAAAGTTTGGGAAATAATAAAATTAAAAAGCAAATTGCATTTGCTTCTAATTTACTCACAGCCTACAGGTTAAAACCCTTCAGGTAAAGGTTTTGTTTGTAATAATTCACAAAATGTATTAGGTCATAGAATTCATGTTAGCATCTTAAAAGTACTGGTGTTCCACAAAACAATTTGAGAAATGCCCTGCTGGTTCTTGTTCTTGCACAGGTGACTTAACTCACCAATTTGACACAGTTCTATAAACATCTTTAAATCAAGAGAAACATGTAAGACCTGGGGCTATATCTCTGTGGCGGATCACTTGCCTAGCATGCTGGAGATCTGGGGTCAATCCACAGAAGAAAGAAAAAAGAAAAGAAATGACAAAAAGTGGACCATAAGATTTACTGGCTTTCAGGAAAAAGAACCATTTGGCTACATACTTTAAAGCCTGAACATGTAATAAGAGTTAACATGAACGTACTGTCCCATGTAGATTTATGAGTTTTAAAACTAATCTTCAAAACAGTCTTTTAAGATTTTTACTGTGATTATTACCATTTTAGAGACAGAGAAGCTGAGGCACAGATATTTGGTGACATAAAAAGTTCCACACTGCGATTAAATGATAAAACTGAGTTTCCAGCTCAGTCTGTCCTCAGAGCCCACCTACTGTATGTTCTCCTATCTATTCATGTAGTGCTAGAACCCTAGGCTGGTCTTGGGGAAATCTGTTAGGAGGCAGAAAGGACAATGTAATTTCCTGATCATCTATGAATAGCATTGACTATTGTGCAAGATATTTTATGACATTGTCTTGTTTAACCCTTGTTTCTAAGACAGGCAATTTATAAATTAAGAAACAAGTTCAGGGAGACCTTAAAGTTGGTTTTTAGGATGCAGCACCTCCCTTTTAGGAGTGCCTTTTTTGCTTCTGCAGCTATCACCTTGATCTCTGGTGGTTATTTATTGAACTCCTGCAAGATTGCATAATTTATGTAAAATTCCAGAAATATTTTAGAGAGTTATCAAAGCTTAATGACTTATTTGCATGCTAGCAGTGAGGGGCAGGTGAAAGACAAAACTTATGAGCCAAAGGACCTTACCCTGAAAGAGGAAAAGGAAGACATGTTGCCAATATTTATAGAGGTCCTAACTGCTACAGGCAGATGACAGAAGATTCAGGATAGTTTATCCAGGATGTGATTGAAAGAATAACAGAGTAATAATGAGTCTGAATTCATAGAAGGCAAATATAGCAGCCTCCTTTTTACTTGAAATCTATGCAAAATACTCTTCTGAGGTGGAAGATTTTCAAAATGATGTTTATCCTCTTTTACCTCTGCCCCTCCCTTTTTTTCATTTAACTTTACAAAATTGTACAGACAATTCTTGGTCATTTTTTTAGTCATTATGAATTTTCAAATAATCTTGATAATTTCTACAAAAATGCTTCATTGGATTTTTATTAATATTATATTGAATTTACAGATCAATTTGGGGAGAGTGTACATTTTAATATTTAGTTTTCCAATTGATGAATAGGAAAATATTATTTAAAATTTCCCTCATCAATATTTTGTGGCTCTTAGATTCAAGATCTTTAACATTGCTTGTTATGCTCATTCCTAGGACTATTATATTTGTGATAATATTGTAAATAATATTTTAAAATTTTAATTTCCTAATATAAAGAAATACAATTAGCTTCTGCATATGCAAAAGCTAGAAAGAGAAAAGGAATAGAAAGGTGGGAGTGGCTCTCCTAAAAATCAAAAGATCAGTAGAGGAAAAGGACCAAGGGGTAGGGAGGGAGTGGGAAATGCTGGGAATGACATTGACCAAATTATATTGTAATATCATGTGCTTATATGAATATGTAACAACAAATCTCATAATATGTACAACTGTAATGCACCAATTAAAAGTGTGGCTGGGGATTAGCTCAGTGGTAGAGAGCTTGCCTCGCACGTACAAGGCTCTGGGTTCAGTGCCCAGCACACCCCCCCCACACACACACAAATGTGGAAAAAAGAAATATAGTTAATTATTTTATATTGGCTTCCTATATGATGATCATGCTGAATTATTGACTCTATAATTTTTTAGAGTTCTTAGCATGCTTTTTTAGTCAAAAAGTCCTAATTATGAATAAAAATAAATCCACTTCTTTCCCTCAATACTATTATTTTATACCTAAAACATTTGGTACAATATAAAATTTAATATGCTGAAATGGATGAACTTGCATTGTTCCTAGCTTTACAGATTTATCATTCATTACTTCAACTCTATATACATAATTAGCTATAGGGTTTTTGTGGGTGCCTTTTATCAAATTAAGAAAGTTCTCTGGTTATTAAAAGTGTGCTAAGGAGTTTTTTTTTTAAGTGTATGGTGATTTTATTTTGTCAGAGGATTTCAATATATTTATTGAATTTTTCATAAGACTTCTCTATTTCGTTAATGAATTAAATTGCATTATTGATTTTCACTTATTGAACTAATTTTGTACTCCTGAAAAAAAATTCCAACTTGATCCAAAATATTTGCCTCTTACATATTTCTGTACTGATTTTGCTAATATTTTGTTAAGACTCTTTGCATCTGTGTTAATGAAAGCATTTGGTATATAATATAGAATGTCTTGACCAGATTTTGGTGTCAGATTTGTACATACATCATGCAAATTGGGAAGCAATCACCTCTTGTCCATTTTTGAAAAGGAGTTTATAAGATTATTATATTTTCCTTGAATGTCTGACAAATTTAATAGTGAAAACAACTGATGCTGAAACTTATTGAGTTTAAATTTTTAAATTATGAATTTAATTTATAGGTAGAATTCTATTATGATTTTCAATTTGGGTTGAACTTGATAGCATAGAATCTCATATTAAGGGATATAGAATAAAGACTATATATAAGGGAGAATATGTCAACATACAATACTACCATGACATGGTTCAATATCCTAACAAACACGCCTGGGGCCACTCCTAATGTGTTGCAGTTGAGAAGAGTCCCCATTGGTTTTGGACCATATGTAATGTACTTTCCTGACCTAATAGTAGTATCATAGTACTATCATAGGCCTCTCATGCAACATCAGGTGGAGGGGTGTGCATGAGGAAAAAGACTGATCTCTTCACGGGACCTCTCTATCTGGTTATTACATTTCCTCTGTGGTAGACATGAATATCTCCTGTGGCACTGAGGGATGATACAAAGATCCATCACTCTGTGACCATTCTCATAAATAAATCTATGTCCTTAGATCCAACATTTTCCTTGGATTTTTCAATCTTGCTCCATCTAGGATCCTGACCAACTATTCAAATCATTTAATATTGCTTGGGATGTCATGGCCACCTGTGTTTCTATTCACTTCTTTCTCCATGGCAAATCAACAGTCAGCTGTATCTGATTTATCTGATTACTATAAGATTGTTTTTTCTTTTTGCATTCTCTCAGAACACTTTCTTAAGATAGAATTTAATAGCAATACATTTTTTTACTCCCCTCAGAATACCAAGCCAAGTTGTCCTGAATAAGACCTTTATTATTACTAATATTTATTCAGCTGAAAGAAACCTGTATTTATGAAGTGAAACAGAGGTATGCAACTGCGGTGTCTTGGACATTTGATTGTTGAAAATTTCTCATGCACTTTGGATCTGCTTGGGCCAAATCCCAAATGTACAGCTTCCATCAGCTAAGCCCATTGGATTAACTCTGTTAGACAGTATAGAACATAAATCTCAGAGATATCCCACTGAATGGATGAGCAGTCTCAGCTATTTATGGACCAACATTTGTCAAACATTGTTTGAGGACTGTTCCTATGGGGTGCATAATTTCTAGATATGTTGTATAGCCAGACAAAGCATACTTCAATATTCAGAGAAGGCTCTCAGGCACAAAATACTTTTTTTGTGTGTCAGAATTTGGAATTCGGTCTGATGTAAATGAGAAACCAGGATGTTAAATAAAATTTTATGTAATTACATGATATTATTAAATTTTCAAATATATTGCATTAGATCAAAAAAATCTTGGAGTATTCTTTAATTTTAAAATTCTTTTTTAAAAGATATAAATAGATTATTCCAATTCAAATTGCAAATATCACAAAGACTTGCAGCAAAACTGTTTCTCAGAAGGCCCTCTGCTTGCTTCTATAAACACAATCAATGTTATCATTTTATGAAGTGTTTCTGAGAAGTATTGAGTTTAAAGGCAAAGGTATATTCATATGCATTTTATAGCACTATATTCAATCATTTTAGGCTTTTCTACCTGAATAAGGGAACATAATATTCTATCTAATTTTTATTTTTTCATATCTTATAGTAAGGTAGACCATCTCCTCAGATATCTATGAGCTTCTTGAATTTACTTTTCTGTGAATTGTTCTCATATCTGTATACTTTTTTGGTAATTTATTCTTTAGGAATGTTTTCCATATTAAATAATCTATCACTTTGTTGTACAATTACCAATATTTTCTTTATCCCTGTGTTTTGCAGTGTAGAACACTTGATTTATAAATTGATCAATTTACTGATCTTTTCTTTATCTGTCTTAGGATAAGTTTGCTTGTATCATGACTGACTGCAAAAATTCTGCCACACTTTATTTATATGTCTTATGTAAATAAACTATTTTTACATTAATTCAAAATATAAAATTTGGCTATCACATTATCCTAAAAACATTTATCAAAATTGGTATTTTGACCATGAATTTAAAATGTATTCTGTATGAGATTCTAAGTTCTGAATATAATTTTTGCATTGTAAAAAGGACTAGAAAAATAGACCATATAACAGACATCATAGAAAGTAAAGATTTCTTTATAACTAGGAGTTCTATTACTAGTATCTTATATGAAAAATTGTATTTTTTCTCATTGCATAATGTATTTTTGGTTAAGCAATATTTTTGTGGAAAAGAAAAGTTAACAATTCAAAAATTAAAACTGTAGTTTATTGCCTTAATTCCCTGATTCATATAACCTCCTGTATACTCACTTATTTTCTGCAGCTAATAATTCATTTATTTTTTTAATTATTTATTTATTTTAATTATATGAGAGCAAAATGCATTTTGATTCATTGTACAAATTGCAGCATCACTTTTAGTATTTTTTTAGAGAGAGAGAATTTTTTTTAATATTTATTTTTCAGTTTTCGGTGGACACATATCTTTATTTTATTTTATGTGGTGCTGAGGATCGAACCCAGCGACCCGTCCCACGCATGCCAGGCGAGCATGTTACTGCTTGAGCCACATCCCCAGCCCATCGCTTTTCATTTATCTGGTTGTACAAGATGTAGCATCACACCATATATGCATCACCTAAGGTAATGATGTCCTTCTCATTCCACCATCTTTCCTGCCCATGCCTCCTCCCTTCCTCTCCCTTTGCCCAATCAAACTTCCTCCATTTTTCCCATCCCCTCCCTCATTATGGATCAGCATCTACTTATCAGAGAGAACATTTGGCCTTTCGTTTTATTTAGGATTGGCTTGCTTTGCTTAGCTTGATATTCTCTAACTCCATCTATTTACCTGCCAATGCCATGATTTTATTCTCTCTTAATACTGAGTAATATTCTACTGTGTAAATATACCACCATTTCTTTATCCATTCACCTATTGAAGGGCATCTAGGTTGGTTCCACATTTTAGCTATTGTGAATTGAGCTGCTGTAAACATTGATGTAGCTGCTTTACTATAGTATGCTGATTTTAAGTCCTTGAGGTATAGACCAAGGAGTGGAATAGCTGGGTCAAATGGTGGTCCTATTCCAAGTCTAAGGAATCTCCACACCGCTTTCCAGATTGGTTGCACCAATTTGCAGTCTCACCACGAATGTATGAGTATGCCTTTTCCCCCATATCCACACCAACATTTATTGTTGTTTGTATTCTTGATAAATGCCATTCTGACTGGTGTGAGATGAAACCTTAGAGTAGTTTTGATTTGCCTTTCTCTAATTACTAGAGAAGTTGAACATTTTTTAATAAATTTGTTCATTGATTCTACATCTTCTTCTGAGAAGTGTCTGTTCAGATCCTTAGTCAATTTATTAATTAGGTTGTGAGGGTTTTGTTTTGTTGTTGTTGGTGGTGGTAGTGGTGTGTGTGTGTGTGTGTGTTTGGTATGTGGTGTGTTAAGTTTTTGAGTTATTTCCTGGAGATTTAGTGCTCTATCTGATGTGTGTGACAAAAATTCACTCCCAAAATGTAGGCTCTTTTTTCATCTCATTGATTTTAATTTTTGCTTGGAAGAAGCTTTTTAGTTTGAATCTGTTCCATTTATTGATTCTTGATTGTATTTTTTGCACTTTAAGAGTATTGTTAAGGAAGTCGGGGCCTAATCAAATGTGATGAACATTTGGGCCTATTTTTTCCTCTACTAGGTGCAGGATCTCTGGTCTAATTCCTAGATCCTTGATCCACTTTGTATTGAGTTTTGTGCATGGTGAGAGATAAGGGTTTATTTTCATTTTGGTGCATATGAATTTTTAGTTTTTTCAGAATTATTTGTTAAAGAGACCATCTTTTTGCTAATGTATCTTTTTGGGGCCTTTGTCTAGTATGAGATAACTGTATTTATGGGAGTTTGTCTCTGTGTCTTCTATTCTGTACCATTGGTCTATGTGTCTATTTTGGTGCCAATACAATGCTGTTTTTTGTTTCTATAGCTTTGTCATATTAGTTGAAGGTCTGGTATTGTGATGTCTCCTACTTCATTCTTCTTTCTAAGGATTGCTTTGGCTATTCTAGGTCTCTTATTTTTCCAAATGAATTTTATGATTGATTTTTCTATGTCTATAAGGAATGACATTGGAATTTTAATTGGAATCACATTGAATCTGTATAGCACTTTGGGTAGTATGGCTATTTTGATGATATTAATTTTTCTTATCCAAGAGCATTGGCGATCTTTCATCTTCTAAGGTCTTCTTCAATTTCTTTCTTTAGTGTTCTGTAGTTTTCATTTTAGAGGTCTTTCACCACTTTTGTTAAATTGATTCCCAAGTATTTTTTTGAGGCTATTGTTAATGAGGTAGTTTTCCTAATTTCTCTTTCAGAGAATTCATCACTGATGTATAAAAATGTGTTTGATTTATGGGTATTGATTTTATATCCTGCTACATTGCTGAATTCATTTGTCAATTCTATAAGTTTTCTGGTAGAGTTTTTTTTTTTTTTGATCCTCTAAGAATAGAATCATGTCATCAAAAAATAACAATAGTTTGAGTTCTTCTTTTCCTATTCACATCCCTTCAATTTCTTTTGTCTAATATCTATGGCTAGAGTTTCAAGGACTGTGTTGAAAAGAAGTGGTGAAAGAGGGCATCCCTGTTTTGTACCAGTTTTTAGAGGGAATGCTTTTAATTTTTCTCCATTTAGAATGATGGTGGCCTTGGGTTATCATAGATAGCTTTCACAATCTTGAGGTGTGCTCCTACTATCCCTAGTTTTTCTAGTATTTTGAACAGGAAAGGGTGCTAATATATTTTGTCAAATGCTTTCTCTACATCCATTGAAACAATCATATGACTCTTATCTTTAAGTCTATTGATGTAATGAATTATATTTACTGATTTCCATATATTGAACCAATCTTGTATCCCTGGAATGAAACTCACTTGATCATGGAATGAGTTTGGAAGGGATCCCTCCTTTTTTATTTCATGAAATAATTTGAGGATTATCGGTATTAATGCTTCTTTGTAGGTCATGTAGAATTTGGCTATGAATCTATCTGGTCCTTGGCTTTTCTTGGTTGGTAGGCTGATGATGTCTTCTATTTCCTTGCTTGACATTTATCTGTTTAAATTGTGTATGTCCTCTTGACAAAGTTTAAGTGAATCATATGCTTCTAGAAATTTGTTGGTTTTCTATTTTTCTGGAGTATAAATTTTCAAAATAGTTTCTAATTGTTTTCTGTATGTCAATAGTGTCTTATTTTTCATCACAAACTTTCTTTTACTTAGGGTGGGTAAGGTTTTGTCAATTTTATTTTTTCAAAGAACCAACTTTTTATTTTGTCAATTTTTTGAATTTTTTTGTTTGTTTCAATTTCATTGATTTCCACCCTGATTTTAATTATGTCTTCTACTCTTGGTGTCGGTTTGTTTTTCTAGGGCTTTGAGATGTAATGTCAGGTCATTTATTTATTGACTTTTTATTCTTTTAATGAATTAGGTTAATGCATGAACTTTCCTCTTAGCACTGCCTTCATAGTGTCTCAGAGATTTTGATAAGTTGTATCAAAGTTCTTATTTACCTTTAAGAATTTTTTTAATCTCCTCCCTGATGTCTTTTGTTATCTATGTATCATTTAATATTATATTGTTTAGTCCCTAGGTGTTGGAGTAGCTTCTATTACTTATTTTATCATTGTTTTCTAACTTTCTTCCTTATCATTGGATAGAATGCAGGGTAGTATATCTATTTTTTTTTCTTTTTTATTTATTTTTTTGTTTTTTGTTGTATTTTCTAAGACTTGCTTTGTGGCATAACATACAGTCTGTTTTGGAGATGGATCCATGTACTGCTGTTAATAATTTAATAAAATAGAAGGTAGACATAAAATACTGATAATTCATTAAATTAGAAATAGTGAAAATAGGGAGACACTGTCATTCAGAAACTTTGGTTGTAAGTGTGTCAGATTGTTTATTATACATCTGAGAATCTTGTTTTCCATCCTACCTATGGATTTTTCAAAGTGGAAATACTTTGAACACAGAAAATAGACCATTTTTCCAGCTCCACATTCCAAATTGTGATTAGTTTAAATATGTCTAAGTCATCTCAGTGTCTTTCTCTAGTCTCTATATGGTTTCTCTGATGATCATGACACATGCAGAGTCCACCTAATTTCCTTTTCTGGTAAAGGTATAATGATTGCTAAATCCAACCCTTCTCACGTTTCCCTGCCTTAAGCTGTAACCAGCTTGCCCTCTGAGGGGAAAAGACATAGAGATCATAAAGTACTCATTATGGTATTAGAGACTACATGATGCTCTCACATTTATCACTATATGTCATAAACTGTATTGTTGGGAAAAATTATTATGGATTAGAAAATGACTCCAAGGAAATACATTTTTCCCTAATTTGATATATTACCTTATTTAAACACACAATACAAGTAGATCTATTTTAATAACATCTCAAATAGTTGAAATTATTTTCTTTTATTAATTTGTTCTTTTTAGTTATAGTGGACAGTAGAATCTATTTTTTATTGATTTTTTTAAAGTAACACATGATAGTTTAATCCATTTTTATGTAATTATATAAGCATAGAATATTTCTCATTTCAGTTAGGACCCCATTCTTATGGATGTTCATGATGGTGGGATTCATTGTGATGTTTTCATATATGCACATAGGAAAATTATGTCAGATACATTTAACTTTTCTTTTTTTCTTTTTTTTTATTGGTCGTTCATAACATTACATAGTTCTTAATACATCATATTACACGGTTTGATTCAAGTGGATTATGAACTCCCCCTTTTACCCCGTATACAAATTGCTGTATCACATCAGTTACCCTTCCATTGATTGACATATTGCCTTTCTAGTGTCTGATGTATTCTGCTGTCTGTCCTATTGTCTACTATCCCCCCTCCCCTCCCCTCCCCTCCCCTCCCCTTTTCTCTCTCTACCCCTTCTACTGTAAATCATGTCTTCCATTTGTATTCTCTTGACTTACCCCTCCTTACCTCTTATATGACATTTTGTATAACCCTGCGGATCGCCTTCCATTTCCATGCAATTTCCCTTCTCACTCCCTTTCCCTCCCACCTCTCATCCCTGTTTACTGTAAATATTCTTCTCAAGCTCTTCGTCCCTACCCTGTCCTTGTTTACACCCCTTATATCAAAGGAGTCATTTGGTATTTGTTTTTTAAAGATTGACTAGCTTCACTTAGCATAATCTGCTCTAATGCCATCCATTTCCCTCCAAATTCTATAATTTTGTCATTTTTTAATGCAGAGTAATACTCCATAGTGTATAAATGCCACATTTTTTTTATCCATTCATCTATTGAAGGGCATCTAGGCTGGTTCCACAGTCTTGCTATCGTGAATTGAGCTGCTATGAACATCGATGTAGCAGTGTCCCTGTAGCATGCTCTTGTTAGGGCTTTAGGGAATAGACCGAGAAGGGGAATAGCTGGGTCAAATGGTGGTTCCATTCCCAGCTTTCCGAGAAATCTCCATACTGCTTTCCAAATTGGCTGCACCAATTTGCAGTCCCACCAGCAATGAACAAGAGTGCCCTTTTCCCCGCATCCTCTCCAGCACTTATTGTTGTTTGACTTCCTAATGGCTGCCAGTCTTACTGGAGTGAGATGGTATCTTAGGGTAGTTTTGATTTGCATTTCTCTGACTGCTAGCGATGGTGAGCATTTTTTCATGTACTTGTTGATTGATTGTATGTCCTCCTCTGAGAAGTGTCTGTTCAGGTCCTTGGCCCATTTATTGATTGGGTTATTTGTTATCTTATTGTCTAATTTTTTGAGTTCTTTGTATATTCTGGTTATTAGGGCTCTATCTGAAGTGTGTGGAGTAAAGATTTGTTCCCAGGATGTAGGCTCCCTATTTATCTCTCTTATTGTTTCTTTTGCTGAGAAAAAACTTTTTAGTTTGAGTAAGTCCCATTTGTTGATTCTATTTGTTAACTCTAGCGCTATGGGTGTCCTATTGAGGAATTTGGAGCCCGATCCCACAGCGTGTAGATCATAACCAACTTTTTCTTCTATCAGATGCCGTGTCTCTGATTTAATATCAAGCTCCTTGATCCATTTTGAGTTAACTTTTGTGCACGGCGAGAGATAGGGATTCAGATTCATTTTGGTGCAAATGGATTTCCAGTTTTCCCAGCACCATTTGTTGAAGATGCTATCCTTCCTCCATTGCATGCTTTTAGCCCCTTTATCAAAAATAAGATAGTTGTAGTTTTGTGGATTGGTTACTGTGTCCTCTATTCTGTACCATTGGTCCACCCGCCTGTTTTGGTACCAGTACCATGCTGTTTTTGTTAGTATTGCTCTGTAGTATAGTTTGAAGTCTGGTATCGCTATACCGCCTGATTCACACTTCCTGCTTAGTATTGTTTTTGCTATTGTGGGTCTTTTATTATTCCATATGAATTTCATGATTCTTTTATCTATTTCTACAAGATATGCTGTTGGGATTTTGATTGGCATTGCATTGAACTTATAGAGAACTTTTGGTAATATCGCCATTTTGATGATGTTAGTTCTGCCTATCCATGAGCAGGGTATGTTTTTCCATCTTCTAAGGTCTTCTTCTATGTCTTTCTTTAGGGTTCTGTAATTTTCATTGTATAAATCTTTCACCTCTTTTGTTAGGTTGATTCCCAAGTATTTTATTTTTGGGGGGGATATTGTGAATGGAGTAGTTGTCCTCATTTCCGTTTCAGAGGATTTGTCGCTGATATACAGGAATGCCTTTGATTTATGCGTGTTGATCTTATATCCTGCCACTTTGCTGAATTCATTTATTAGCTCTAATAGCTTCTTTGTAGACCCTTTTGGGTCTGCTAGGTATAGAATCATATCATCTGCAAATAGTGATAATTTAAGTTCTTCTTTTCCTATTTTTATGCCTTTAATTTCTTTTGACTGTCTAATTGCTCTGGCCAGTGTTTCGAGGACTATGTTGAACAGAAGTGGTGAGAGAGGGCATCCCTGTCTTGTACCAGATCTTAGAGGGAATGCCTTCAATTTTTCTCCATTCAGAATGATGCTGGCCTGTGGCTTATCATAGATTGCTTTTACAATGTTGAGGTATGATCCTGTTATCCCTAATTTTTCTAGCGTTTTGAACATAAAGGGATGCTGTACTTTGTCGAATGCTTTTTCTGCATCTATTGAGATGATCATATGGTTCTTATTTTTAAGTCTATTGATGTGGTGAATAACATTTATTCATTTCCGTATATTAAACCAGCCTTGCATCCCAGGGATGAATCCTACTTGATCATGATGTATAATTTTTTTGATATGTATTTGAATCCGATTCGCCAGAATTTTATTGAGGATTTTTGCGTCAAGGTTCATTAGAGATATTGGTCTGTAGTTTTCCTTCTTTGATGTGTCTTTGTCTGGTTTCGGAATCAGGGTGATGTTGGCCTCGTAGAATGAATTTGGAAGTTCTCCCTCTTTTTCTATTTCCTGAAATAGCTTGAAAAGTATTGGTGTTAGTTCCTCTTTAAAGGTTTTGTAAAACTCTGCTGTATACCCATCCGGTCCTGGGCTTTTCTTAGTTGGTAGTCTTTTGATGGTTTCTTCTATTTCCTCTATTGTTATTGGTCTGTTTAGGTTGTCTATATCCTCCTGGCTCAATCTGGGCAGATCATAGGACTCAAGGAATTTATCTATGCCTTCACTATCTTCTATTTTATTGGAGTATAAGGATTCAAAGTAATTTCTGATTATCTTCTGTATTTCTGAAGTGTCTGTTGTGATATTGCCTTTTTCATCCCGTATGCTAGTAATTTGGGTTCTCTCTCTTCTTCTCTTCGTTAGCATGGCTAAGGGTCTGTCAATTTTATTTATTTTTTCAAAGAACCAGCTTTTAGTTTTGTCAATTTTTTCAATTGTTTCTTTTGTTTCAATTTCATTAATTTCAGCTCTGATTTTAATTATTTCTTGCCTTCTACTTCTTTTGCTGTTGTTTTGCTCTTCTTTTTCTAGGATTTTGAGATGAAGTATGAGATCATTTATTTGTTGTTTTTTTCTTTTTTTGAGGAATGAACTCCAAGCAATGAATTTTCCTCTTAGAACTGCTTTCAATGTGTCCCATAGATTCCGATATGTTGTGTCTGTGTTTTCATTTAACTCTAGGAATTTTTTAATTTCCTCCTTGATGTCTTCTAAAACCCATTGATCACTCAGCAACCTATTGTTCATTCTCCAGGTGATGCTTGCTTTTTCCTTTCTTCTTTTATCATTGATTTTCAGTTTCATTCCATTATGATCAGATAAGATGCATGGTATTATCTCTACCCCTTTGTATTGTCTAAGAGTTGCCCTGTGACATAGTATATGGTCTATTTTTGAGAAGGTTCCATGTGCTGCTGAGAAAAAAGTGTAGCTACTTGATGTTGGGTGGTATAGTCTATATATGTCAATTAAGTCTAGGTTGTTAATTGTGTTATTGAGTTCTATAGTTTCCTTATTTAACTTTTGTTTGGAAGATCTGTCCAGTGGTGAGAGAGGTGTGTTGAAGTCTCCCATGATTATTGTATGTTGGTCTATTAGACTCTTGAACTTGAGAAGAGTTTGCTTGATGAATACAGCTGCACCATTATTTGGGGCATATATATTTATGATTGTTATGTCTTGTTGGTGTATGGTTCCCTTGAGCAGTATGAAGTGTCCTTCTATATCCCTTTTGATTAGCTTTGGCTTGAAATCTATTTTATTAGATATGAGTATGGACACTCCTGCTTGTTTCCGCGGTCCATATGAGTGATATGATTTTTCCCAACCTTTCACCTTCAGTCTATGTATATCTTTTCCTATCAAATGCGTCTCCTGTAGACAGCATATTGTTGGGTCTTGTTTTTTGATCCATTCTACTAGCCTGTGTCTCTTAATTGGTGAGTTTAAGCCATTAACATTTAGGGTTATTATTGAGATATGGTTTGTTCTTCTATCCATATTTGTTTATTGATGTTACTAAACCTGATTTGTTATCCTCTTTGACTACTTTCCCCCCTTTACTGTCCTACCTCCCATTGTTGGTTTTCAATGTTGTTTTCCATTTCCTCTTCCTGTAATGTTTTGCCAAGGATTTTTTGAAGAGATGGTTTTCTAGCTGCGAATTCTTTTAACTTTTGTTTATTGTGGAAGGTTTTAATTTCATCTTCTAACCTGAAGCTTAATTTCGCCGGATACACGATTCTTGGTTGGAGCCCATTGTCTTTCAGTGTTTGAAATATGTTATTCCAGGATCTTCTAGCTTTCAGAGTCTGTGTTGAGAGATCAGCTGTTATCCTGATTGGTTTACCCCTAAATGTAATCTGCTTTCTTTCTCTTGCAGCTTTTAAAATTCTCTCCTTATTCTGTATGTTGGACATCTTCATTATAATGTGTCTAGGTGTGGATCTCTTATGATTTTGCACATTCGGCGTCCTGTAGGCTTCTAGGATTTGGGATTCTGTCTCAATCTTCAATTCTGGGAAGTTTTCTCGTATTATTTCACTGAATAGACTGTTTATTCCTTTGGAATGGAGCTCTGTGCCTTCCTGTATCCCAATGACTCTTAAATTTGGTCTTTTGATATTGTCCCATAATTCTTGGATGTTCTGCTCATGGTTTCTTAGCAGACTTGCTGAGCTGTCTATGTTCTTTTCCAGTTGAAATACTTTGTCTTCATTGTCTGATGTTCTCTCTTCTAAGTGATCTACTCTGCTGGTAGTATTCTCAATTGAGTTTTTAAGTTGGTTTATTGTTTCCTGCATTTCTAGAATTTCAATTTGTTTGTTTTTTATTACCTCTATCTCCCTGTGAAATTGATCTTTTACTTCCTGGATTTGTTTGTCAATGTGATCTTTCATTGTCTGATTTTGCTGTCTCATGTCTTCCTTGAGACTCCAGATCATCTGAAGCATGTATATCCTGAACTCTTTATCTGATATTCCATCTGTTGCAGCTATTACCTCTTCTAAAGTTGAGTTGACCTGCATTGCTTGTGGTCCTTTCTTTCCTTGTCTTTTCATACTGCTCGCGTTTCTTTCTGCTTGGTGCAACTGTTGTGTTTTGAAATTTACCCCCTATTTATTTATGTTGCTCTTGTATACTTGAAAAGTCTCCCTTGCAGGTGCGGGCGGCGGCTGTGCCCCTATTCCAATTGGGGTGACGTGTCTACCACGCTGGCGGATCTCTGGGCCTGTTCCGGGAGTGGAAGGCGGCTCTGCTCTGTCCCTATTCCAATTGGGGTGTCGTGACTACAATGCTGGCAGGTCGCTGGGCCTGTTCCGGGCGTGGGTGGTGGGCTTGGCTGGCGGGATTCCACCTAATGGCAGTCCCTAACCTCCCTGCTTGCTAATTAATGGCTTCTCTGAGGCGCCACGCCTTCTGTAGCTGCGGGGCAGGCCGCGCGAATCAGTTGGCCTGGATCTCCGGGGTCCTGCTGCTGGCTGTTTTGATGTTGCAAGCTGTTGGAGAGTGGTGGTGTATTCTTCAGCTTTCCCGGATGGTGGCCGCTGACTGCCTGGATGGAGTGTCCGCTGTTTTGAAGTTGCACTCTGAAGGAGAGTGGCGGTGTATCCTTCAGCTTTCCCGGATGGTGGCCACTGACTGCCTCGGTGGAGTGTCCGCTGTGGGGGATGGGACTGTACCGCTTCCTTCCCCTTCTGAGAACCCGTGCTCGGCCCAAGGGTCCGTGTGGGCTTGGCTGGTGGGATTCCACCTAATGGCCTTCCCTAACCTCCCTGCTTGCCAATTAATGGCTTCACTGAGGCGCCACGCCTTCTGTAGCCGCAGGGCAGGCCACGCGAATCAGTTGGCCTGGATCTCCCGAGCCCTGCTGCAGGCTGCTGGGATCCCTGGCACTCTATCACTTTGATTTTTTCTCTACATTGAACTTTTCATATCCTCCCTTCATTCCCTCCATTTCCCATTGTCTAATCTACTGAACTTATATGACCCACTGCTCCTATTGTGGGTGAGCTTTCACATATCAGACAAAACAGTAAACCTTTGGGTTTTGGGAACTGGCTTATTTCACTTAGTATGATGGTTTCCAGATCCACACATTTGCTGGCAAAAGTCAGAAAATCATTCTTATTAATGGTTAAGTAATATTCCATTATATATATATATATATATATATATATATATATATTCCATTATATATATATATATATATATATATATATATATATATATAATTTGATATATATATATCAAATTTTCTCTATCAATTCCACTGCTACAGGGCACCAAGTTTGGTTTCATAGCTTAGCTACTGTGAATTGAGCTGCTATAAACATTAATGTGGCTGCATCCTTGTAGTATTCTGATTTTAAATTCTGTGGATGTAAACCAAGGAATGGGATAACTTGGTGAAATGGTGGTTCCATTTCAAGTTTTTTGAGGAATTTCCTTACTGCTTTCCATAGTTGTTGCACCAATATGCAGTCCCACCAGCAATGTACAAGAGTACCCTTTTCCCCACATCCTCGCCAGCACTTGTTGTTGTTTGACTTTATAATGGCTGCCAATCTTACTGGAGTGAGATGGTATCTTAGGGTGGTTTTGATTTGCATTTCTCTGACTGCTAGAGATGGTGAGCATTTTTTCATGTACTTGTTGATTGATTGTATGTCCTCCTCTGATAAGTGTCTGTTCAGGTCCTTTTTCCATTTGTTGATTGGGTTATTTGTTGTCTTATTGTCTAATTTTTTGTGTTCTTTGTATACTCTGGATATTAGGGCTCTATCTGAAGTGTGAGGAGTAAAAATTTGTTCCCATGATGTAGGCTCCCTATTGACCTCTCTTATTGTTTCTCTTGATTAGAAAAAAAACTTTTCAGTTTAAGTAAGTCCCATTTGTTGATTCTTGTTATTAACTCTTGTGCTATGGGTGTCCTACTAAGGAATTTGGAGCCCGACCACACAATATGTAGATCGGAGCCAACTTTTTCTTCTATCAGACACAGAGTCTCTGATTTGATATCTAGTTCCTTGATCGACTTTGAGTTAACTTTTGTGCATGACGAGAGGAGGGGATTCAGTTTCATTGTGTTGCATATGGATTTCCAGTTTTCCCAACACCATTTGTTGAAGATGCTATTCTTCCTCCATTGCATACTTTTAGCTCCTTTATCAAATATAAGGTATTACAGAGCAATAGTAACAAAAACAGCATGGTAGTGGTACCAAAACAGGCGGGTGGACCAATGGTACAGAATAGAGGACACAGAGACTAATCCACAAAGCTACAACTATCTTATATTTGATAATTTCTATTCTGAATGGAGATGTAATCTCAGTGAATTTTTAACCTGCATTTCTCTAAGTGTTAGAGATGTTGAACATTTTTTTCACATATTTGTTGACCATTTGTATTTCTTCTGTGAAATATCTGTTAAGTTACTTTGCCCATTTATTGATTAGCTTAGTTTTTTCTTTGTTTTGGTGTTAAGTTTTTTGAGTTCTTTATTCTGAAAATCATAAAGACATTGAGATATTCCTGGTGACACATAACTTACCCAAATTAAACCAGGAGGATATAGAAAAATTAAACAAATCAATTTCAAGTCATAAATTGAAGAAGCATCAAAATCCTACCAACAATGAAAAGCCTAGGGCCGGATGTATTATCAACAGAGTTCTACTATACCTTTAAAGAAGAACTAACATCAATATTGTTCAAAATATTTCACAATATAGAAAAGGACAGAACCCTTACAAACGTGTTCTATAAAGCTAGTATCACCCTGATACCAAAGCAAGACAAATACATATCAAGGAAAGAAAACTTCAGACCAATATCCCTGATGAACATAGATGCAAAAATTCTCAAAAAAATACTTGCAAATCATAGGCAAAATCCCATTTAAAAGATAGTACACCATGATCAAGTGCGTTCATCTCAAGGATTTAAGGTTCATTCAACATACAGAAATCAATAAATGTAATCTTTCATATAAATATACTTACAGGAAAGAATCACATAATTATCTCAAGAAATGCAGAAAAAGCATTTGACAAAATACAGCATTCATTTACAATTAAATTACAACTAAATGAAATTACAATTCACTACAATTAAAATACTAGAAAAGGTAGGAATAGACAGAACATACTTCAACATTGTAAAGGTTATATATGTTAAACCCTAGGCCAATGTCATTCTAAATGGAGGAAAACTGAAAGCATTTCTTCTAAAAACATGAATAAGACAGGGATGCCCACTTTCACCACTTCAATTAAACATAGTCCTTGAAAATCTATCCAGAGCAATTAAGCAAAAGAAAGAAAAGGATATGAGTAGAAAAAAAGGTCAAATTATCTCCATTTACCAATAACGTGATTCTATATTTAGAATACCCTCCAATAAAACTCCACCAAAATCTTCTAGAACTCATAAATGAATTCATCAGAGTAGGAGGATGCAGAATTAATTCTCATAAATCATATACTTCAATGATGAATCAACTGAAAGAGAAATTAGGAAAATTATATAATCCCATTCACAAGAGCAAAAATAAAATACTTGGGAATCAATATAACAAAAAAAGGTGAAAGACCTCTACAAAAAAAAATGATATAACATTAAAGACACTGCAAGATGGAAAGACCCCTCATGTTCTTGAATAGGCAGAATTCCTGTTGTCTAAATGGCCATACTTCTCAGCCAATGCAAATGCCTCTGTGAAAGTCTTGGGTTACTCTTTCTTCTGGACTCTGCCTCTACAAGCATACCTCCTGAAAATTCTTTTGCAGAAGTTTTGCTGAGGGTCTAAGAACAGTTATGTTGAGGGTCTCTGGAGAAGTTTAATTAAGATTTTCTGTGGAGGAGGGGGTTGCAACTACAACATTAAACATTATTTTTAAACATCATATATACAAATCATTTTTTGGCTCTTGCCTCAGGTTTTGAGTCACAGGGATTAAAAAGTGTTTTTATATATATTTTTTTAGCAAATAAACAATAACAACAACAAAATCTCAAAGCCAGCTGACAAGAAAGGGGGAAAAAACTCTCCCTTTCCTAGGCACTGATTTTCTGAGAGTATCCTTGGCCTGAATTTGTTGCCTAGAACAGTAGAAAAAACCTACTGTTATATGGATTTCTGCAGATTGTGAGCCTTTGAGCCCTTCCCCCTACATACTGGGTATAAAGTTCTAAAACTTTCTGAACTTGGGGTTCAGAGGGATTGATGGACTGTGGTGATAGCCACCCTTCTGAACCTGGCTACAGCCAATAAACTTGCTTCCTGCTGATTCCTCGGTGTCCAACCTCCTCTATCCCACAACAATGTATTATTAGTATTATGAACCCTCACAAGTTGAAAGTCAACCTTGGAAATTTAGTGAGACTCTGTCTCAAAATAAAAATTTGAAAACAGCTGGGGATGTAGCTCAGTAGTAGAGCACCTCTAGGTTCAAGTCCTAGTACCACAATAAATAATAAACACTTTTTACTTTTTTTCTTTAATAGTCTATTGCACATAGTGTAATCTGTCTTTGAGATGGTACAATTTTAGAATGGTACAACTAATAAAAATAAGCCAATGATGTATATTTTTTAAAAAAATGGCCATACTACCAAAAGTGTTGTACAAATTCAATGCAATTCCCATCAAAATTCCAATGATATTCCTTATAGAAATAGAAAAAGCAGTCACATAACTCATTTAGAAAGATAAGAAGCCCAGAATAGCAAAACAATCTTTAGAAAAGTGAAGCAATATGCATCACAATACCAGTCTTGACCTTAAGTTATACTATTGAGCTATCATAACAACAACAACAACAACAAAAGCAAGATATTGACACCAAAACAGGCAACGGCCAATGGAACAGAATAGAATACAAACCAACAAAAATACCAAAGGCACCAAAAACATACATTGGAGAAAATATAGCCTCTTCAACAAATGATTCTGGGAAAACTGGAAATTCACACTTAGAAGAATGAAATTGAATGCCATTTCTCACCCTGCACAAAACTCAAAGTAAATCAAAGACCTAGGTATTAGACCAGAAACTTTGTATCTACCTGAAGAAAATGTAGAGCCAACACTCCAATGTAGGAATTCTGTGTTGGAATTGGAGTCTACAAACTTTGTGATTGTGATATGCTTGGCGTCTAGGAATTTTCTGTGCAAAGACACAGATGCCTGGCTGCTAGGTAATACCTGGCAACTGTGAAACTTCTGTGCAAAAGCACGGAATGCTTGTCTGCCATAGCATTGTCCTTCATAAGTTTACCCTGTTTCCCAGACCTAGGATGCCCAGGCTTCTCCCTCTGAGCTATGGAGCCAACTATGCAGGCACTATCTGGTTTCCATGGATATGCCCTTGGTAGGTAGGAGACCCATGTTACTTCTAACCTGGACCTTATCTTGGTTAGCTAGGACTTAGGGTAAAAGACATACTAATTGGAAGTAGTCATGGTAACAGGTGTTATGAAACATTTTTCTTCTTCTTTGGGATAATAAAGATGATGGCAGAGAGAGGTAGGCATCCCTTTATCTGCCATCCCTCTGTCCGCCATCCCTCTGTCCGTTTGTACCTGCCCTGTGTGTCTGCTCTTTGTTCGTCTCCTCCGAAAGTATTCGCCCACAGGTATGTCTTTACACTCCAACATGTCAGCTTAGGAACTGACTTCCTCAACAAGACTCCTAAAGTACAAGAAGTAAAATGAATAATCAATAAATGGGATGCTATGAAACTAAAAAGCTTCTCACAGGAAAGGAAATAATCAAGAGTATGAAAAGAAAGCCTACAGAATAGGGGTAAATCTTTGCCAGTTGCACCTCAATAGAAACTATTTTGATATATTTATATAAGCATGGAATATATCTTATTCTAATTAAGATCTACATGGCTGTATAACCAATGTGATTCTGCAACCTGAACACTTGGAAAAATGAGAAATTATACTCCATTTGATTCAATGTATGATATGTCAAGATCATTGTATTGTCACGAGCAACTAATAAAAACAAAAAAGATCTAAATCTTGTGAATGTACACAATGTTGACATTCACTGTGGTGTATTCATGTATGTACATAACAAAGTTATGTCAGATTCCTTCCACAGTTCTTCCATAATCCTAAAAAAAAAAAATTGGTGCCAACATTTTTGTTTGTGTGTGTGTAGACTCTAACAGAGCATGGAGCACAAATCACCCTGTTTTTGCAAGTACTGTATTTAGTCTCTGTGGTAGGCAGCCCTGGTCATAGCCCCCAATGATTCCTACTTTCTGGTATGTGTGCCCTTATTTGATACCCTTCCCTTGAGCGAAGGCTGGATTTAGTGACTAACTTCTAGAGAACAGAATGCAACAAGGTGAATAGGTTGTCCTTGTGAGATCAGGATTACATTTGGAGTCACTGCCCTGCCCCCATGCTGTGCTAGGAGCTGCCCTTTGAGATGCCCGTGTGTCAGGAACTTATGTTTCTGGCCAATTACCAGCAATACTTACATGACTGGACATGAAAGTGTCCCCCAAAAGAGCCTACATTCTAGCTAATAAGCCTTGATTGCAGCAAAGGATTTTTTTTTCCATCATGTGTAAAAATAGGAAAATCATGAACAAAGTTACATGGCCACTGTTCATTAGTGTCATTGTTCACCACTCAGTCTCCCTTTACTATTTCTCATTTGTTAGGTAGTGCGTATTCATTAACACACAGATGGATAGACTTTCCTCTTTAATTCTTTCTCATCTACATTAATTTGTCTATTAAAATTTTGCTTTCACTAAACACAATTGTAATGAAAGTAAAATATTTTCATCCTTTCAGCAATCTTCTTTAAATAGTTGGTGATTACTGTATCACATTCACTCACCTTTCAAGATTTTCTTTCTTTTTCCCACAGAGATGCAAATTTAGTAATAACAAAGCTAAATTATATATAATAATATTATGCAGGAATGATTTCAATTTCATAGTGGAATGATTATTATGAAATATTTACATTTTGGTCCTTACCTTGAAACATAATGTGGTAATTATTAAGCTATTTTTTCTAAGATACCAACTCACCCTTCAGGTCTTATTAATGGGACTCTGTCAACAGTGTTTCTTCTTTGCCAACTTCAGACCCCCTAGGTTCTGCAGGTAGAAATACTAGAACAAGTGTGGAAGCAGAAGCAAGCAGATGGGATGTCTCCTTCCTGTTGTTTATCTGTTTGCATTAGCATTGCCCCAGCCCTGGGGAAGCTGAAATTGCTTTTAGTTCCCAGCTTCCTTCCCATTCTTAGAACCAGCCTTGGTGGCAATGCCATGCCAATCAGGCAGCATCCCTGTCCCTATGAGCCCAAGTGCATAGACTCCTCTTTCCAGTTACAGAATTGCTAACATTAGCTTTGTAGTGTCTTTTCCTCAGAGTCCTGGTAGTAGGTCTAGGTGTCCTTTCTTGAAAATGCTCCCTTCTGATAATCCCACCTCTTCCCTATGGTTCTTCAGATTTAGCAGTTAGCTACCTCTTGAAGTTAGTATATCTTAATTCCTTCTTTTGCACCTGTGATTTTCAATCATCAGTTTGACTAATTTCCTGTACTTAAAAATAGCAACTGCTTTGGTTTCTATTCTATCTGGACTGTGGCTGCTACACAGTATAATAATAAAAGCATATGAACTCTATAATAAAACAGTAACAGACTTAGAGTCAGGTCCTATTAAGTTTATGCTACATTTTGATTATTTTAAAATGTCTTTTGAATATTCAAAACTGGTTATAGAACGGAAATGTTCATAATGATGACCTCTTCTAAGGAAAACAATTTAGGGTTAATAAATGAGATAACCATGAGCCATTTCCTCATGTCCACCCTGTTTTAGGGAAAACCTCTACCCTTCAGTAACCACCCCTTTCTCTGAATTTATATTTGCTTTACATATTCTGCTCTTTATGTAAACAGTTCTTATATATTATACTTTTTCTGCTAGTTCATTTTCCCCAAATATAAGTGCAAGAATTTGGTGGGTAATGGATCCCATTCCTTCTCTTGTATCTTTTGGAGTATCTAGCTCCATTTTTGTGAGCTATGACCTCAGTTGACATGCTTTTTGATAAATATATCCATGTTGCACTACCTTTATATTCCTGAAGAACGATGTCTTTTAAACACATGAGGAAAAAGGAAGTGTGTTAGGGGCACATGAAAAAAGAGTGGAGAGAGTTAATAAATATCAATAATATGAAGGGGGATCCAACATGGCGGTGGGCGGGGAGGCAGCGCTTTCAGTACCTCCTCAATAACGGGGTCAGAGAGACGCATTGATAAGCTTAGATTCTACCTGCTGAGAAATTTCTAGCAAAATTCCACTGAAGAGAGACCGGCCTGGAATTAGTAGAATTTTTGGAGGTGACAGTTTGCCCCAGACGAATGAATCTCCACCACATGGCAGGGAGGTCCAGATCCATCAGCTGTCGCCCGCGCGACCCGGCGACCATAGCAGCACAATTCACAATAGCTAGATTGTGGAACCAACCTAGATGCCCTTCAATAGATGAATGGATAAAAAAAAATGTGGCATTTATACACAATGGAGGATTATGCAGCACTAAAAAATGACAAAATCATGGAATTTGCAGGGAAATGGATGGCACTAGAGCAGATTATGCTAAGTGAAGATAGACAATCCTTAAAAAAATGCCAAATGTCTTCTTTGATATAATGAGAGAAACTAAGAACAGAGCAGGGAGGAAGAGCATGAGGAAAAGATTAACATTAAACAGAGACAAGTGGTGGGAGGGAAAGGGAGAGAGAAGGGAAATTGTATGGAAATGGAAGGAGACCCTCATTGTTACACAAAATTACATATAAGAGGTTATGAGGGGAAAGCGGGGAAAAACAAGGGAGAGAATTGAACAACAGTAGATGAGGTAGAGAGGGAAGATGGGAGGGGTGGGGAGAGGGGATAGTAGGGGATAGGAAAGGTAGCAGATTACAACTGTCACTAATATGGCATTATGTAAAAATGTGGATGTGTAACCCATGTGATTCTGCAATTTGGATTTGGGGTAAAAATGGGAGTTCATAACCCACTTGAATCCAATGTATGAAAGATGATATATCATGAGCTTTGTAATGTTGTGAACAACCAATAAAAAAATTAATAATATGAAGTAATGATTTGTTGACCTAATTTAATAACAACCATGCACTGAATTATCACTAATAAAATTTGTTAATATTTTTTAATTATCAAGTTCAAAATTTACTAAACACATAATGAATGATAAATTTGTAAGTATTTGATTAACAACTAAAGAATTTTTTTTGAATTTCAGTTACTTCAAATAAAATGAAATATATGCTTATCTGACTACATTTTCCTTCTTCTATAAATAAGGTTTATTTAATTGACACATAAAACTATATATTGCTCACATATGTTTTGTTGTTTGGAAAAATGTTTACATGGTAGAAGGGCTAACTCAATCTAAACAACATATGCATTACCTCACATGTTTATCATATTTTGCTGTGAAAACACTGAATATGGCTACTTCCATAGCAATTTTTAAGAATATAATTATTAACTATTTTCACCATGTCGTATGATAGGTCTCTTGAACTTATTCTTCCTAATTGATATTGTGTGCCCTTTGCCCAGCATCTTCCTGGTCCCTCACCCTCTATTCCAGGTTATGGAAACCACATTTTATATTCTATTTCTATGAGTTCAATGTTTTGATATTCCTCATATAAATAATAGCATGCAGTATTTTTCTTTTTCAGCCCGGCTTATTTTACTTAATATAATGTCCTTCAGATTCAATCATGTTATTGAAAATGATAGAAGTTACTTTAATTTTAAGGTTGAATAGCCTTCTATTGAGTACATAAACACCTCATTTTATTTGCCTATTTGTCCACTGAGGGGTATTTATATTAATTTTATGTTGTGGGTATTGTGAATAATATATAGAATAATATATATATATATATATATATATATATATATATATATTTTTTTTTTTTTTTCTTGTAGTTTCATTGTCTGGCTTTGACATTGGGGTAGTACTCTCCTCATAAAATAAGTATGAAAGTGTTTTCTTCTTTCAGGTTCTTGGAAAGGTTTGAGAAGGACTGGTAATAATTCTTTAAATGTTTGGTAGAATTCTCCTGTGATAACATATGGTCCTGGTGTTATCTTGGATGGGAGAATTTTCATTACTGATTATTCTCCTTACTCATTATTGGCCTCATCAGAGATTCTCTTTCTTACTAATCAGTCTTGACAAGTTGCCAAAATTAATATTTCTATTTTACAAATAGGAAAACTGGAACTTAAGAAGGTTGTTGCCTCAGGTCACACAGCTAGTAAGCACCAGAGCTGGAATTAAATTCAAGCTTTGTTAACATTTCTCGGGAATGAGCTAAATCTCAATTTCTATAAAACTTAATTTTTTATGATATTATATTTACACGGGAAAAAATGTTTATGGATTCAAAAATTCTTTCCAGTCCTAAGAGGTTACTCAGCTTTTTGTCCAGTAGGTTCAGTGGTTTGAGAGTCTTGTTCACAGTCTAAGTATGAAGCAGGTGTGATGAAGGTGTCTCCGGATGGTGACTTCCAGCCAGTAATCCAGCCCTCTTTGCTAGAGTTTTCTCACCTGGAAAATAAATTTAACAATAACTTTAGTGCAGAGATGCTTTTTGAGAACAAAATGAAATAAAACAAACACTTCAAAGGTATTTGCTAAATGCCAGCACAGAATGCAAAGTGTCTTCCTGGCTCATGATTCCAAGCACCTAACTGATGATTAAAACTTATTTAATTTAATCATTAACTAAAATATTTTAGTTTATTTGTATGTTCACCCTAGCAGATAATTTTTAAAGGTCTAATTTGCAGTCCATTGTCTTCCCACTTAGATGAAATCTCAATCTATTTAAAGTATAAATGCATCAAAATGTCTGTTAGTCTAAATGCTTTTTTAAATATTTTATCCTTTGACAGTTTTGTTATAGACACATATGATTTTTATGATATATAAAATGTTAAACTTTGAAGTAGCAGTTTTCTTATTAAACACTTGAGTGTAACCTTGAGTTGTGGTACAGCTTAAACTAGAGAACAGTGTAGTATAGATAAAAGAATTTAGATGGTCCCGATATCAACTCGATAGAAGTGAATTACATGTGATAGCCTGAGATGCTTTCTGGTACCAACCATGATGGAAACACTATGTAGACATGTCTGTTAAACTCGAAAAGATCTACATCTTCCCAGTGATTTTTGACTCCTTTGACAAATATTGTTAACATCAATTATAAGTTCCTGTAAGAAAGTAGGATGGCTCAAACACAATATAAATACAATAGAAGTGCATTTTTCTTTTCTCTTTTGTATCAGGGCATCTTGGTTACACTGAGTGGTGGGTTTCGCTGTATCAGATGGGTGAATTTGATCAATTTCACTCTCACATTACAATCTGGCTCACGTAGGCCAGTGGGACAGCTGTGCTCAGAAAGATTGTTCATGTAATCAGGCTTCTTGCATTTGAGTTTTTCTTTTTGTGTGCAGTTGAACATGGATTGCTGCTTATCTGAAGTTCAGTGAGCTTAGAGAAGACAGAAAACAAATCTAAGACAAGTAGCTTATAACAAGGAATGGAGATATTGATTACTTCTCCATGTTTTGGCAAGAACCAAGTCATATAAATACATGTTGTAGCAAAGGATTATATTCCACTGTTCACAGAATGGTAACAATATGATAAAATTATTGATTTTTTAAAAGCTTTCTAATGAGATCTTGCACCATGTTTTGTAAATATATAAATCTCACTTTTCAGATTATCAAATTGCATAAATATGGATATATGGGTAAATATTACATATAATCAAGTATGTTCATATTCATTTTATGTAAGTTTATGATAGAAGTATTTTGTATTCATTCTGTATGTATATAGTTTTTTTTCTTTGTCATTCTATTAGTATATGGTTCATTTCTTTCTAGGCAATATATTAATGATGCAAGTTCATAAACATTCTATATTATCTGTAGGTGGGTTTACTCTTTATTGAATCTTCTGGCTTCAATACTACTGTTCCTTTATTAATATTATGAAAGTTATTTTAGTTTTCACTTTGTAAATCTCTCTTTTAAACATACATGTAACCTCCATGTGTACAGGGCACAGGCAGGATGTCTGCCCTGAAAGCAAGTCACCCTGACTTTTTCTATTTATCATGGCTGATTCTGTTTCTATTGGTGCATATCTCCTCGTATATCTTCACTGAGCAATCCACGTCATTATTGAGGGCAAAACTAGTCTCAGGAATGCATTGATGATTAAGTAGTTATATTTCATCTTAAGGTTTACTATAAAGATAAGAACTTCATGAACATATAAAGAGCTGTCACTTTTTATATGTTGGGAATATTTTGAGAGTCTTTGATAATGATGATCCTCTTAGAAATAAATAACTGTTCAGCTACCTGCTCTCTAAATAAATTTTTGATATCTGCATTTTGTTACTCTAATTCCATTAAAATTTCACTACAGAAGTCAGCCATCTATTCAGCAAATGACAGAAGTTTACTAGAGTTGGATGAAATCTTTATGAATTTCTATGTCATCTCCCTAGAACCTGTAGAGCACATGTTATTTGTATCCATAGCTCCTCTTAAAATTAAGTAATTTGTGAATGTTTAAAATCATCATTTTCCTTGCAATGTTCTTGCATTCATCAGTATCTTCTATTCTAGGTTGAGTTCCACAACTGTAGAAAAAGTTAGAGCATTGGTACTTCCTCCTTTGTGCATGTTCTTCCTTGGTTATCTATTAAACCTCATGGTTTAGATACACATACACACACACACATACATACATATATACATTATATATATATATATATATATATATATATATATATATATATATATATATATATATTGAGGGGGTACCAGGGGTTGAACTCTGGGGCATTAATCCACTAAGCCACATGCCCAGCCCTATTTTGTATTTTATTTAGAACAGGGTTTCACTGAGTTGCTTAATGCCTTGCTTTTGGTGAGGCTGGCTTTGAATTCATGATCCTCCTGCCTCAGCCTCCTGAGCTGATGGAATTACAGGCATGCACCAACACACCCAGCTTTTAGCTGTTATTCTAAAAAGGTGTTTTTTCAAATCAATCTCTGTCCATAACTTTCCTCCAAAGTTGTTATTCTTGAATGTCAACCCATGGCCCAATATTTCCATAGGCACTTAATACTCAACACATTCAATATTTCCATTACATTTCTTCTCTTCATCTTATTATTTGTTAAGATCTAGTCATTCTTCTTTTGAAATATATATTTCTTTTTTTGAAACATATTTTGTTGTGTAAAAAATGTATTAAGACATTTCATGGTATGCTGGCTATCAATTTTATTTTATTTTGTTTAAAATGGTGGGCCCAAATTTGTCTGTTTTTTATTATCATTAATGCCAATTTTCCTTTCTAAAAACAAACATATTTGTGATCATCAGTTCTGTATCATTTTAAGCCAATCAATTAAGTAATGAAAACCAAAATAGGGTTCTTTTAAAAAGCTGCATAACAAACAATTATTCATTAGTATATACTATCATAGTTACTAAAAAGAATTCTGGTGATAAATATAAAACATGATATATTCACATACTATCTGATATGATCATGGGGCAACAATGATATTCACCATTAAAATATAATCATTTTTGCCTATGCTAGAAAGTCATGCAGTGATAACATAAATTTTTAAGACACATGTACTATGTTTTTATTAATAGTAAATGATAAATATTCATTCCAATTAAATGTTAATGAAAAGAAGATACTTTAAAGAAAATATGGTATTAGGTTACTGTTTAACAAATATGTAGTATTGGTTTTTTTTGTATTCCAATATACAGAATGATGTCATGAGAGTAAATTCTTAAATTGTCCACTTTACATTCCTTTGTCAGTTACCTGATATTAACTTGTAAGATATTTTTCCACAATAACTGTTTTCTTTATGATCATTTAAGGTAATACACTAGGAGAACAGAAGATGACTGTGTTCTTAATGATCTGGCTATTAACGTTTTGAGAGCATATTTTTATCTGCCCTTATAGCATCTGGCTGTAAATTTGTACCTTATTTAGGGCTTTGCAGTTATGTGTGTTGTGTCTCCTGCTTAAAGTTGAGAACATATGTTTATGAGTTTTACCATTTCTCAATGGTATTTAACATATAAAAGCATTTTGCAGTATTTGAGCAGCATTGCCAGAATGTCAGAAAGCTTTAAAAGTTGTTTCATATTTTTTGAGGCAGCTCTCCTCACCTACAACATTTTCCCATATTGCCTATTAAACATTCCAGCCATCTGGAACCCTAGTTGCTGTTCAAGAATTCATTTATATAAAATCTCACAATTTAGTTAGTTAATAATCCATTAGGCACTGTGTTGCTAAAGAAATAATTTGGTTAACTTTTAGAGAAGTAAGTCACAGGAAAAATGATATATTGGCCATGTAGGCCTTAGATATAGCAGAAAACAATTTAAGTGCACAGTTTTGTAAATCTATATTTCTTCTTGAAAATAAGTATATATATAGATATAAAATATAGCTTATCACAATAATCATAGTTGAGAAAAAATATTGTCAACTAGTAATGTAAATTGAGCACTCAAAAAGAAGTTAAAGATGTTAAATAATTATTATGGCAAGATATTGAAATCAGCCAAAGTCACAAACTGAATGCTTGAAAATAAAATAGGTAAATCGTCTATCTTGCAAATTTGAGTGTAAGAAATATGCAAGTTATTTCAGGCATATTAAAATATCATTAGCTTTGCATATAAATCAAACCCAAATTGAATATGTCAGTACAATTGGGTTGAAATGAGGCTCTGTACTAAAAAGTTGCACAATTTTTAATGGGTCTCTGTTTTTACCCTATTCATTAAATGAGAAGATCAGGTAAATTGGGGATCACAGGACAGGAGTTCATGTTTTCCTGGTATATTAATCTGTTTATTTACCCTTGGCAATTATCCTAAAGATATCTGGGTTTGCTTCCCTTAGGTGGAAAATTTCAATGGCCTCTTTCTAAGTAAGAATTTTACAACTTAAAATGTAGTGCATGCATCAATTAGATGAAAAAAACGTAAGTGGGAGAAACAAGATTATGGTTGCCTGAAACTTACACTTGTTCTGTCTATAAATACGTATGTCCATCACCCTCCACTGGAGTCTCAATGGTAGCTTTCACTGTGATAGTTCTTAACATGGGCTTTAGTCAGACTTTGTGTAAGAAAACCGCTAGCTAATGTAAATGTCCCTTTCTCTTTAAATAAAAATAACTGGTGACCCCTAATAGCAACAGAATATTAATAGGAACTGGCGAACTTTTGGCAGATAAGTAATTCACCCATTAACAGCGTGTCCTTGATTCCATTTCCAGACATATGCTCTCTTGAATTTGGCAACTTGCAGATGTTTCAAGGGGAAACTGTCAGCAGTGTTGTCCTTTTGATATACAGTAGTTCCAGGATGTCTTGCATGTATTATTACATGACTTAATCAAAGCCTGTAAATTTCAGTAGGTGAAAAGTAAATCCATATATTGCGACTTTGATGTCATTTTGATAAATATAGCTGACTATCACAATTCTATTCTTTGGGGACTAAAATCAGGTGCTATGATTTGGAAATATAATTAATATCTTTATTATCAATCATTGCAAGTCACCCATAATTTATTCTGACTCATAAAATTTATATAAGGTGGTTGTCAGAATGTAAGCTCTTGAACACATTTTGATACAGAAACCCCAATTCTAGTTCCTGGGCTACCTGTTAAAATGAAATACAAACAAGTTTTCTCAGACTGGGTTTGTTTTATTCTGAAGTATAATTTTCTAAACCTTTTTTTACTGTATATAACAATAATGCTATAAAATATATCTTAGTCATTGCAAAGATTAAATAAAACTTGTATCTAAAGTTTCCTGTGTTTGTAAAGGGTGTCTCATTTTACAAAGCTTAATTGTTCTGTCTCATTTCAAATTCATATCAGCTCACAGATGTGAACTGAAATATTATTTTCATTTTATAAATGAGACATCAATGCTCAGAAAGAGAAAGTTGCTCAGCCATGGTCAGCCCCTGAGTGGCAATGCTGCCCCTTCCTGAATCTCATCCCAATGTTCTTTCTGTCACACAGTGTTGCCTCCTCCCAAAGTATGTCATTGAACCTCTCGAAGCAAACCAAGTACAGAAAGTGCTTCTCAATGTTAGTTTGCCCAGAGGGTTCATTACAAATGCATCCTATTGCTCCCATCCCCTAATGATAAATATTTGAAAGGTTTGGCCTAGATGCTAGAATTGGCATTTTAAATAACACTTCTGGTATTCTATAGCAAGTGGAAAGAAAATTGCACTACATGAAATTCTAATTTAGAGAAGTGAAATACAAATATTTAGTGGTTTATAGTAGAACTTAGACCAAAAGCTATGATATTTCAGCAGAACAGGGACACTTAAATGTGATTCTGTGCCTATGTGTTGAGTTTACAGTTCATATGTAAAACTAGTTGAGATAAATAGTTGATGTTATCCCCTGATTACCTTATCCCAATGACCCCATATAGCAGACACTGCATCTTGTATGCAGCATGTTCCTGAGTGTCTGAAATTAACAGGCCTTCTCTCTTTTCCTACTCCCTTCCATCCCATTATGAAGAAGCAGGTGGTGGAAGGAGCTTCATACTAGGATTTAGAATGAAAAGAAATTAGAATAGTAATTAAAAATTGGAGCTGACAACATATTCTGATGTGCATGATACATAACATATAAGTATTACAGGGAAATTTTTTCAGAATATTTAAAAAATTATGAAATAGGGGGAAGCCTAGCCTATTGGATTTTACTTGAGTGCCACATCAACAAGGCTTTAATCAACTGTGTCCTGACCTAGAGACTAGAGGGAAATGCAAAGTATATTTTTTAGGAGAACTGATACTAGGAAATGGAAGAAAAAAACCACTAGAATTACTTAATTCTTTTGCTTTTAGTAAATTTTAAAAAAAGTCTTATAATATACTTTCTTGTCCTAAATAGAACTCCAAATTCTTAAGTTTTAAAAGCAGAAGGCATGCAGAATTCTACTTCCATGATGGCAGATCAAGCTGCTTCAGAGAAATGGTCTAACATGCTAAATTAAACCCACCTTTACAACTTAACATCTCTGAAATGACTATAAAGCAAATGAAGATTTTTTTTTCTTTTTGTACCAAGGATCTAACCAAGTAATGCTCAACCACTGAGCCACATCCTCAGCCTTTTGTGTGTTTTATTTTGAGAAAGGGTCTCCCTAAGTTGCTTGGCTCCTCACTAAGTTGCTGAGACTGGCTTTGAACTTGTGATACTCCTGCTTCAGCTTCCAGAGTTACTGGGTTTACAGGCAAATGCCACCTTGCCTAGCCTAAATTAGGAAACTTTTACTGAAGAAAATTACTGAAATACAGTAAGAACTGTGAGTCTGAGGTATTTCAACTAATCCCTCCCACTTAAGCTCAGGATCACTCTGCTGGAATAGAGTGAAGAACAAAGGGTTCCTTTTCCTGCCATCTATGAGTCAGAGGACTAAGTTCCCTGGAGACACAAAACATTGGCCTTTCTTATCCTGTCCAAGCTACCTGTTGGAGAAGCTAAGATTCAGATAAATGCAAACAAGAGATGGATGTTCCCTTTTTTTTTCTCCGATTTATCACTGGGGAGAGTGGCTCTTCCTCAGACATTGCCTTGGCTCTGGTTCTAAGTCCCTATGACATATACATCTACATACACAGTCACACGTCACTTAACAGTGGGATACATCTGAGAATTGCGTCATGGTAACATTAAAACACTTCAGGTGGTCTCTTCATGCAATCAGGAGATGAGATGAACATGAAAAGTACAAAGCTCCTGCTGGCAAAGCATGGTGTATTATTTCACAGAGAACATTTTTTTTTTATAAGTAGAGGAATTACATTCTAAAATAATAAGTATAATAGAATAAATACATAAGCCAGTAGCATAGCTGTTTATTGTCATTATCAAATGTACTGTATAATTAATTAAATGTGCTATATACTCATATCTTTTTAGTATAGTAAGTTTGCAGCAGCATTACCACATACTCATGAGTAAAGCAGTGATGTGTTATATTATGGCAGCTACAACTATAGAAGATAGGAATTAAGGGGTCCATTATGATCTATGGGATCATATTATATGTGCAGTTGTCTAAAGTACTGTTCAGAGGTGCATAACTACTGTAGCTCAGATACATGTGAGAGGGGGCTGTAATAGAAGAGTAATATGTTTTAACAATAAGAATACAAAGAAGATAGAAGGAAGCAGTAGTGTATTAAACTAAGGAAATGACTACAAATGGAGAAAATAAGGTCCACAGAACAAAGAAGACTAATAAAACAAAACAATAAATATATAGTTGTTCTCCTTTACTTCCCTTAGATTCTTTAAAAAAACAAAAAATTATAAAGTATAATATGTGTTATTTGATTTGTAACAATTATAGACTCATGTATAACAATTCTATAATAGAAAAAGGAGCAGAATAATATTTCTATATCTCACTGGAATTTACTTGGTATAACTGAAACAGTTCCTCACTACTTAATATGCATAATGTGAATCTTAGAGTAATCTCTGAGGTATAGCTGAACCCACACACATACACACAAATTAAAGTGTTACTATAAAAAACATTTACTTAAAACTATAAAGGAGAAATAGATGAACAAAAAGACAAGAGAAATGTACAAAACCAAAAGTACAATGGCAGATATAAAACCAAATATGTTAATACTATTAAGTGTAAATGGATTAAATAAATCAATCAAATGGCAGACATTGTCAAACTGGAAAAAAGTCAAGATCCAATTGTATACTGAATACAGCAGACACACTTCAGATTAACAATATACAAACAATTTGGGTAAAAATGGAAAAGTTATTGTGCAAATTAGTAGTGATAATAAAGCAGGAGTGATTGTATTAACCTGACAAAATTTAAAAAATTTAAAAAATGTAGGGATAAAAAGAGACATTTGAAATGATAAAATAATAAATTCTATAGGAATGTATAACAATCATAAACATATGAGCCTAAAAACAGAGCAGAAAAATTAATAAGGTAAAACTGACAGAAATAAAGGTAACTAAAAACAATTCAACAATAGTAGAGACTTTAATATATCACTTCAACAAAGGTTTAAAAAAAACACAGCTGCAGATGTGACTCAGGGGTAAAATGCTTTCCTAGCATGAATGAGGCCCTGGGTTTAATCCCTAGTACTACACACACACACAAAAAAAATATCTAAATAACAGAAAAACCACATAACAGTAGAATATCCATTTTTTCTTAAGTGCACATGGAGCATTACTAAGGTTAGAACATATGCTAAAGCACAGATCAAACCTCAATACATTTAAAGCATAGAAATAATACAAATTATGTTCTCTGACAACAATGGGATGAAATTAGAAGCTAGTAATAGAAATTTGAGGCAATTATAAAAATGTGAAAATTAGGCAACATATTCCTGAATAATATGTGAAAAAAAAAATACAGTAGAGATCCAAACAGAAATGAGAAAATTGAGATGCTTGAAAATCCTGGTGTCAAAACGTGCCAGAACTTATACAATGCAGCTGAAGAATTGCTATGGATAATTGAAAGCTGAACATGCTCACATTAAAAGTCAAGGTTTTTTATATATCCTAGAGATTAGTGCTCTATCTGATGTGCATGTAGTAAAAATTTGCTCCCCTTTGTAGGCTCTCTCATTGCCTCACTGATTGTTTCTTTCGCTAAGAAAAAGCTTTTTAGTTTGAATCCATCCCATTTATTGATTTTTAAAATTTTATTTCTTACAATATAGGAATCTTGTTAAGGAAGTCAGGGCCTAGTCCAATGTGGTAGAGATTTGGGCCTACTTTTTCTTCTATTAGGCGCAGGATCTCTGGTTTAATTCCTACGTCCTTGATCCACTTTAAGTTATATTTTATGCATGGTGAGAGATAGGAGCTTAATTTCATTTTGCTGCATATAGACTTCGAGTTTTCCCAGCATCATTTGTTGAAGAAGCTATCTTTTCTTCAATGTATGTTTTTGGTGACTTTGTCTAGGATGAGATAACTGTATTTATGTGGTTTTATCTCTGTGTCTTCTATTCTGTATCAATGGTGTACAAGCATATTTTGGAGCCAATACCATTCCATTTTTTTTTACTATTGCTCTGTAGTATTAGTTTAAGTTCTGGTATTGTGATGCCATCCTCTTTACTCTTCTTTCTAAGGATTGCTTTGGCTATTCTAGGTCTCTTATTTTCCAGATGAATTTCATGACTGCTTTTTCTATTTCTATGAGGAATATCATTGGGATTTTGATTGGAATTGCATTAAATCTGCATAGTGCCTTTAGCAGTATGGTCATTTTGACAATATTAATTCTGCCTATCTAAGAACAAGGAAGATCTTTCCACCTTCTAACATCTTCTTTAATTTCTTTAACATTCTTTAGTTTTCATTGTAGAGATTGTTCACCTCTTTTGTTAAGTTGATTCTCAAGTATTTTTTTGAGGCTATTATACATGGGGGTAACTTTCCTAGTTTATTTTTCAGAGGATTTGTCACTTATGTACAGAAATGCCTTTGATTTATGGGTGATGATTTTATATATTACTACTTTTCTGAACTCATTTATTAGTTCTAGAAGTTTTATAATGAAATTTTTGGATCCTCTGGATAAAGAACTCAAAAAAAACTTAATGCCAAAAAAAAATACACTCAATATATGGGCCAAGGAGCTGAACAGATGCTTTTCAGAAGATGATATACCATCAACCAACCAACAAATATATGAAAAAAATGTTCAACTTCTCTAGCAACTAGAGAAATACAAATCAAAACTACTCTAAGATTTCATCTCACTCCAGTCAGAATGGCAGTTATTAAGAATATTAAGAATAAGACCAACAATTAGTATTGGCAAGGATGCAGTGAAAAAGGCACACTCATATATTGCTGGTACAAATTGATGCAACAAATCTGGAAAGCAGTATAAAGATTCCTTGGGAAACTTGGAATGGGACCACCATTTTTGCCTGCTATTCCACTCCTTAGTTTATACCCAACAAACTTAAAAATGGCATACTACAGTGATGCAGACACATAAATATTTATAGCAGCACAATATTCACAATAGCTAAATTGCAGAACCAATGTAGATGCCCTTCAATAGATGAATGGATAAAGAAACTGTGGTATATATACACAATGAAAAATTATTCAGCATTAAAAGAGAATAAAATCATGGCATTTCCAGGTAAATGGGTAGAGTTGGAGAATATTGTGCTAAGTGAAGTAAGCCAATCCCCCCCCAAAAAAAAAAAACAAATGCAGAATATTTTCCCTGATATGTGGATGCTGATCCATAATGAGGGTGGGGAGGGAGCATGGGAGAAATGGAGGAACTCTAGATGGTGCAAAGGGTATGGAAAAGAAGGGAAGGGGCATCAGGGTAAGAATGATTGACATCATTACCCTAAGTACATGTATAAAGATACAAATAATGTGACTCTACTTTGTATACCACCAGAGACATGAAAAATTGTGCTCTATATATGTACTATGAATTGAACTGCATTTTGTTGTCATGTATAACAAGTTAGAATGAATAAATAAAAAGAAAGAAAAAAAGAACAATAAAAGGTCAAGATTCTCAAATTGATAACTTAACCTTTCTGAAAAACAGGAATGAAAGAGAACAGATTAAAATTAAAGCAAGCAGAAGGAAGAAAATTGTAAGGAGTGGAGAGGGTACCATGCAATGGAGAATAGAAATGTGAAATATGATATATCAAGAACTATGTAATGTTTTGAACAACCAACAATAAAAAAAGAAAGCAAAAGCACAAAAAAAGAAAAAAAATAAAATAAATCAATGAAACAAAAATCTAGTTTCTTGAAATTAATAACACATCTGAAAAACATTAAGTAAGATGAATCAAGAAAGAGAAGATTCTAATTCCTAAATTCAAAAAATGAAAGAGGGATATAATTCCTGACTTTTTATAAGGAATTATAAAGGACTACTATGAACAAACATTAGATACATTCAAGGAAATGTATAAATTTATAAAAGGGTACAGGCCACTGCTTCAGGAAGAAGAATATGCATTGATTTGTTGCTTACGTAGTAAAGAGATTTAATTAGTAATGATTACCAAAAATACAAAAAACAAAAAACACCAAAACTCTTCACAGTGAAAAGGCCTGGCTTAGATGGCTTCCAGTCATTTATCTGATTTGAAAGTGAGGAGGCAAAGGCAGGAAGACTTGGAAGTGGAGATCCCTGGGGACAATCTTGAAGTCTGTGCCCACAAAATCTAATCCCTTTATAGCATTCCACTCTATGATGTAAGAACAAAGAGGACATGGAGACGTGTAGTCCTTCAACATAAATCATATCTGGAGACCAGTGGGAACTTGCAGTTTCATATGAGATCCTGTGTGTTTGCTTTCTTTGTTTGCTTGCATTTTGTTTATTTGTTTTCTGTTTGCCCTGGATGCTTAAAAGAGCTAAGAAATAGGAAAGGTCTACATTTTCTGAGCCTTTGTAGATATTTGTCTGGATAATCTGTCAAAGAATAACCAGAGAAAAGAACCCTCACAAAGCTGTGCTTTCCTTGAGATGAAAGCCACTGCGAGATCATCTTTCCAACACAATCTGATAGCACAGGAAGCCCCTAAAATCATCAGTATTGTTGTACTGCTTTATGTTATAGTCTTATTGTGGTTTTGCTTCTCATATGTACTCTCCTCACCTAAACTATAACTCAGTTATATCCTTTCTCATTTTTCAAATTTCATAGAATTGTACCTCAAGAGTAGTGGGCCCCCCAAACATTTATCAAGCATCAATCTATTAGTTAGGCCTATGCAATCCCCCTTTTCTTTGTCATAATCTAAGCTGGGTTTTTCATAAATGAGGCTTCTGAAATACAGATAAATTTGCATGAGAAATGTTGATTTACACTCAAGGGAAGTTTGATTGGCTTAAAATCTATTTTACCTCACTTATTTTCACCTCTATTTGCTGTTTATTTTTCTTGTGCCTGAACCATCATTATTAGCTCATGGAGGTTTGGTATGTATTTTTTCTGTAGTGATAAAAGCTTCTTCAGATCCATAAACTATGATATTACCCATCCATCCCAATCTCTGAATGTGCTCTCTGAGGTCATTTTCTCGTGTAAAGAAGAAATGAGTTTTCAAAAGATTTTCAAAGTTATTACTTTAAAATATGACTCAAACTGATCCCAAAATTTAACATGTTGAGTACCTATATTGTTTCAAAACTTCAGGTTAACAAGAAATATAACTTTATTCTTTTTTATAACTTAACTTAATTTTTATCTCAAATACCTGGAGAGCAGAAACTCATTATAAATCAATTTGAGCAAACTTCTTTCCCACAGCTTGTTGCTTGTATGACATTACAGGGAAATTCCTACCACAAGTAAACAATGGTTAGTCCCCTTTAGACAAAAGAACATACTGACCAGATTTTAAGTATTCAGGGGATAATGAAATTGCAGTCAAATCACTGGATGGTAATTGTTAATATGTTGAAATTGGCAAATTTATTCTAAATTTTGTATGAAATTTTATATGAAATACAAAGGGAAATATGATGTATATAAATATTATATGGGAATTTATATGGAATAGCTAAAGCAAACATGAAGAAGAAGAAATGAGAAAAGATATAGAGGATTTATACCTACTACAGAGCAAGACTTATTATAAAGCTGAGCTAATTAAAAACGTGTTGAAAACACTATTAAATTTGGACTTTTTAAAAATTACACACTGTTCATCAAAAAGTACTTGAGTAGAAAGAAAAACTACAGATATGGAAAAGATAGTTATAGTTTCTGACAAAGAACTGTAACCTAGAATGAATAAATCTTCCTAGATATTAGTAATAAAAGACACATTTTTAAATGGGCAAAAGAGAGGCATTTCTCAAACAGGTTATCTAATTCCAGTTACTATTTGAAATTTTCCAGCAGCATTATTAATCAGTGAAATGCAAATTAAAATGGCAAATGTGATTCAATTGCATCTCAAACAATATATAAAATTAAAAATATTATAAAGAGATGTGGACCAACTGGAAAGTTGATTGCAATGCAGATGAGATAGAAGCTTATAAGCACTTTGGATAAGTGATTGACAGAATTAAAAATGAATATATTTGTGGCCTCAAAATTTCCTCCCTGGGAAAATACTGAGATAGATTCTTTTGTCCCCTAGTAGTTATCTACAATAGTATTTAGAAGCAGCTTTATATGTAATAGTCCCAAAGTGAAAACAGCTACTGTTGTCATCAATAGGAACATGTGAAAAGAAGTTGTGTACTTGCACAAGGGTGCAGTACACAATATTCAAAATGAAGAACTTCTTAGGGGTGGAGAGTAATACTTTACATCAGCTACCAACTGCTGCTTATCACAATACCAAAAATTAATCTCTCAGACCTAGTATGGAGAAAAAACAACTAGACAACTATATCTCCAATTTCATTTATGTGTTGTTTAAATCACAAATCTGATTTGTGATAATAGAGGTCAGAATGTGGTTATCTTTCTGGAAAAGACTGCAGAATATCATCTGGGTCAAGGCACAATGTATTATTGTTGGAAGTGAATCTTTCTATGATATGAATTGTTAAGTACCTGTATAAATGTCTTTTGGTTACTGAGAAGACTGGATCTTAGAACACATACCCAAATCTGAGGATTCACAAGTCCTTTACATAAAATGGCGTAGTGTTTGCACAGAACCTACTCACATTTTCTCATATATGTAAATTCTCTATATTACTTTGTTTGGTGTCTGACATTAGTAAATACTTAGTATCACCCATAAGGCTGGTTTAGTCTTGAAACACCCTTCTCTTTTCTACTGGGTTACATTTAAATCATTCCTCTCTAGAAATGTGGAAGTCCCTGAGACCCTCTATTCATAATGAAAAACTGTACGCATTTTCTGGCTTTTCTGCCTCATTGTTCTTGACGGAGAGCAGGGCCCTGGCCCCTCAATTAGGTACTCCTTAATGATCTCCTGTTTAAGGTTTTTTATTTTATTCTTGTCTTGCTTTAAACCAGTATTTAGTTTGTACTCACCAAATGATAATCCTTTTCTTGTGTGTTATTCTTCCAAATGCATTGCCTATGCTTGAGAGCTTTTAAATTTTAAGTTCTAGGACTTAAAAATTCAAAGACCTTTGCTTTCTTTATTTTCTGCTTCTAGGACTTTCACTGAACCATAAATATAGCCTGTTTTTCTGAATAGGATAAAGAGGTATGGGATACATGTTTAGAAAATATACATCCCAATAGATAATTATGAAAGAATTCATTCATTACTTACTACTTCCAATTTGCAGCTTTTCATTTTTAATTCATTCATGGGAAGATTTTATCATCTGAACTTCAAATTAAGTGAGCCTCAGGTTCGAAGATGGCAGATTAAAGGAAGAATGCACTTATCAGTATTTCTTTAGCGAAATATTTTTAAAAGCCAGAGACTGCTCTTCTGCAAGTTGTGTTACTCAGGTGTTTGCTGAAATTTAGCATTGGATATTAAAAAAAACATAGAAATAGAAAGTTAGAAACTTTGAGCATAATATAAGAAACAATATGTTAGAGACATGCTAACCTGTCTCGTGCTTGTGCTGCTGAGGGGAGGGGAAGTTTAGGTGGAGCCAGAATTAAACAGGCAGTCAGCATAGATAGGTAAATGGAATCAGGTCAGATCAAAGAGGCCAGTTTTGAGTGAGACTGGCAAGTTGGAGACTGTCCCCTGAGGGAATAAAATGTTGATTCCTTCAGACCCCTTCCTCCAACCTTATCAAGAAACTGCCCCTTCTCTAACCTGTTGCCAAGGTAACCTGTCCCAGTAATTGCCCTCCCTATAGGGAGCTATAAGGTTGTAATTAATGTGTCCTGGGTTGCTCCATCCTGCCCTTCTCCCTTTAGCCCCCCACCCCTTTCCACCTTTAGCCATCCCACTGAGCATTTCCTAGACCTAGTCTAATGCCTAGTCACTGAATGCAGGAAGGAGAGAGATAAGGGGAGAGAACAGGAGAACCAAGGAAGCCTAAGACCTATAAAAAGGATAAAACCCCTCATATCTTGGGATATCAGAATACCAGCTATGGCCCCCTTATCCATCCCCAAAGAAGTCTATGTTACCCCCTTTTTTCCCCACTGCATAGCAATATTTATTTATTTATTTATTTATTTATTTTAATTTTTATTAGCTACACATGACATTACAATGATCTTGGCAATTCATACATTTGAATCTTTGGGGTATAATTTCTCATTTTTCTGATTGTACAGATTGCAGAATCACACTGGTCAGGGAGTCACCTATATACATAATCATAATGTCTATTCTGCTGCCCTTCCTATCCCACCTACTGCTCCCTTCCCTTCCCATCATTTCTCTCTATCCAATCTAATGTGACACACTTTTTTTCTTTTTCTCATCATAACATCATATATGTATTCTGTATAACTATGAGGGTCTCCTTCCATCTTCCTTGCAACTCCCCTTCTCCCTGTTTTTCCCTCCCACCTCTCTTTCCTATTTAGTGGTAGTCTTCTCATGCTCTTCCTCCCTATCCCATTTTGAGTCACCCCCTTATATCAGAGAAGACATTCCACATTTGTTTTTTAGGGATTGGCTAGCTTCACTTAGCATAATCTGCTCTAATGCCATCCATATCCCTGCAAATGCCATGATCTTGTTATTTTTTAGTGCTGAGTAATATTCCGTTTGTATAAATGCCACATTTTTAATCCATTCATCTATTGAAGGGCATCTAGGTTGGTTCCACATTCTAGCTATTGTGAATTGTGCTGCTATAAACATTGATGTGGCTGAGTCCCTGTAGTATGCTCTTTTTAGGTCTTTTGGGTATAGTCCGAGAAGGGGAATAGCTGGGTCAAATGGTGGTTCCATTCCCAGATTTTCAAGGAATCTTCATACTGCTTTCCAAATTGGCTGCACCAATTTGCAGTCCCACCAGCAATGTATGAGTGTACCTTTTTCCCCAACATCCTCGCCAGCACTTATTGTTGTTTGACTTCATAATGGCTACCATTCTTATTGGAGTGAGATGGTATCTTAGAGTAGTTTTAATTTGCATTTCTCTGATTCTTAGAGATGGTGAGCATTTTTTCACGTTTGTTGATTGATTGTATATCCTCTTCTGAGAAGTGTCTGTTCAAGTCCTTGGCCCATTTGTTGATTGGGTTATTTGTTTTTTTGTTGTTTAACTTTTTGAGTTTTTTGTATACTCTAGAGATTAGAGCTCTATCTGATGTTTGAAGGGTAAAAATTTGTTCCCAGGAACAAATTATGTTTACATATTATTTCTCTTGCTGAGAAAAAACTTTTTAGTTTTAATTCATCCTGTTTGTTGATTCTTGGTTTTAACTCTTGTGCTATAGGTGTCTTATTAAGGAATTTGGGGCCTGCCCCCAGGTGATGAAGATTAGGGCCAACTTTATCTTCTATTAGAAGCAGAGTCTCTGGTCTGATTCCTAGCTCTTTGATACATTTTGAGTTGACTTTTGTGCATGGTGAGAGAAAGGGATTCAATTTCATTTTGTTGCACATGGATTTCCAGTTCTCCCAGCACCATTTGTTGAAGATGCTATCCTTTCTCCAGTACATGTTTTTAGCCCCTTTGTCTAATATAAGGTAGTTGTAATTTTGTGGATTTGTCTCTGTGTCCTCTATTCTGTATGTTACCCCTTAAAAAAAACAATTTATATATTTGCCTTGGCATGCTTCTCTAATATTCAAACTTCAACATTTGAGGGAGCAGAACTCATCACCTACAGGCTGGTATCAGAGACAGAAAGAGGAAAGTGCAGTAGAAAAAAGTTGGCATAGGAAATCTGTGGAATACCGAGAGAGGCTGATCTTATGGACTCAGAAACAGAAAGTTGTTGAGTAAAAAGTGAACAAAATAATTCTGCCATGAGCAGACAGTACAGCAGGGAAACAGGGTCACTGACACAGAAACCATTTTTAAGTGGACTCATGGTGGCAGCAGAGGAAGGAGACTGGGAAATCAAAAAGAAGTTGCAAGTCTCACCCAGCAGACACTTATTGTCGATCCTAGAGTGTATTTGGACCACTGTGACTTACATAGTGCAGATAGAATTGTGCCTAGTGTGATCCACACTCAGACTCCTAGGAGACAGCTCCCTTACTGCTGGCACCCTATATGAGATCTTGGGAAAATGCCAGTAACATCCAGACTGGAGCATCTGTACTCCAGGTATGATCCTGGAAAGTCACATTCATTGTGGTGAATGTGAGACCTGTGGAGGTTGAGATTCTGCCCCCCTAAAAGGAGAATATATGGAAGGCCCCCAAAACCCAGATGGAGATGAGCAACTATTCAGAAATAGGAGGCGTGGGTAAAATCTCAAATATCCACTTGAAAGGAAAGTGAGGAACCCGGAGTAGGGCCAGTGAGAAATGAAAGACTGAGATCAGATAGATACACAAGAGGGTTTATTTGTCAGAGCTGACAATTAAAGGCCATCACTCCATAGATGGAGAGAGGCTACACAGGCTTGAGTTCTGGGACTTTTATGGGGCAGCTCAGGGATTAGAGCCAGGTGGGTCCTAAAGCAGGCAGTTAAGGGTGGGGTTGGTATGAGGGAGTGGTGATATGCTTTTGGGTGGGAAAGTAAAATTTTTCTTAAAATGGTGGCTGTCACTTAAGTTGGCCAGCCAGATGCTAAGCAATGAACTTACACCACTTAAAGAGCTCCAAAGGTCAGCCAAAACTAAATCCCAGCTACAGGAACTTCCTATTTCGAATGAACTGTGCACCAGACCTGCTTTCAGAATACACAATTTGTTAGCACTCCCCAGTTTACACCACCCCATGCTGAGAGGCAGGAAGCTGAAAACTACTACAACCAACTTTGTCTCCTGGCTACAACAGCAGCAGCAAGTTGAATACAAAAACATTGAACTTAGCACCCTCAGCCCTGACCCAAGGGTTACAGAATTTAAACATAAATACAAAGAATTGCACAACAATATAAGTAATGGAAATGGATCCTTCCAAAAGTTTTTACTTTAGAGGAAATAAGTCCTTTATTTCTCATTAAGAAATTTCATCTTTTTTCCTTTTCCCTCCAATTTGCTTTTAACTTTTTAAACTCTTTATAATTTTTATTTTTATTTTTTTTGCTTTTTACATTCTATATGATTGTGTGCATGCATTCTCAATGCTAAGATAGATTTGAAATACAAACATGTACACATACACACATAAACATATAATTTTACTTTAATTTTAATTGTTTTCTTTACCTCTTTTTTATTTAACCTTGGTTTGACTTTGGTAGAGTAAAATTACATGTGGGTTTATGGTGTTTCAATCTTATATTTGTTTGTTCATACTTTGGTTTTTGGTCTTATATTACCCTTCTTCATTCTCTTACCCCACTAATAGGCCAACTTTCCTGTTCTCTTTTCCTCTCTTTTATTATTTTATTAATTTTGTTAATTATTTCTTTATAGCCATAATCTACTGCCTATCTTCTGTTTCTCCACAGTTCTCTTTTAAATATTTCAAATTTTCTCTTACCTTCCTACCCTACATTCTTTACTTTAGAAACTGTAATTCCATTATGTGAAATAATTATATATGTAATTTATCCTCCATTTATGTTGTTGGAATTATTAATACGTGGACAACATAGTGGACCCCTGCCATTTAATGTTTGATCTAGTTTAAGGTTGTTTATCATTGGTGCTGTTAAGTGGTGATGCCATCATTCCTCTACAGGTGGTAGTTAGTGTTATAGATGTCAAAGTAGATTCTGGAGATTAATTTTAAGGCTATAGACTTACTACCAAAATTACTGCTATTACTGGATCCCTGCTTTCTCTAAGAGGGACTGGAAAGTAATTGGACACTTCAAATTCACAGAGTAAAGATCCTGCTCACAACTCACAACTCAACTATGTAAAAGCAGACCTCATTCCAAACATGAATTAGCCCAACTTGAGGCTCAACAATACTGTAACATATAGGAGAGACAAAAAAACCCGGAACAAGTACCCAAGGAGTAACACACCTGGGAAGGGGGACCCCAGGTTTCATTCCTGAACATCTGCTCATACATCAAAAAAAAAAAAAGAACTCCATAGAACAAAAAAAGTTAACTACAAACAAAATATATAAAAGAAATACCTTTTTTGCTGCTGTGACTAAAAGATCCAACAAGAAAAATATCAGAGGAGAAAAACTTTACTTTGGGGGCTCATAGTTTCAGAGGTCTCAATCTATAGACAGCAGGCTCCATACCTCAGGCTCAAGATGAAGCAAAACATCGTGGCAGAAGAATGTGCTGAAGGGAAGCAGCTCCTGTAATGATCAGAAAACACAGGGAGAGATCAGATACAAATATATACTTCAAAACCATGCCCCCAATGCCCCACCTCCTCCAGCCACACCTTATTTGCCTTCAGTTACAACTCAATTAAACCCATCAGGTGCTTAATTCACTTATTGGGTTAAGGCTCTCATAACTCAATCATTTCTCCTCTAAACCTCCTTACATTTTCTCACACGTGAACTTTGGGGGGATACCTTACATTCAAGCCATAACATTCCACCCCAGGTCCCCAAAGTCTCACAATCCTGTAACAATGCAAACTAAATTTAGTCCATTCCCAAGAGTCCCCATAGTCTCAACTGTTCTGAAATTGCTTGAATTTCAAGTCCAAAGTCTCCTCTGAGACTCAGGGCAAACTTGCATTGTGAGTTCCTATAAAAATCAAAAGCAATTTACAAGGATCCAATATATAACGATACAGAGTAAACATTTACATTCATAAAAAAGGAGTGTAGAAAGAAGGGATAAACCAAACCAAGACTGAAACCCAGCTTGACAAATAAGTCTTGTAGTTCTATGTTCAGTCTCTGGGGCACAGGACATGGTGATGTTCTGTACAAAGGGTTTGTGTAGCTCCACCCCTATGGTCTTCTTAGTCCCAGCCCTAGTGACTTTCTGTTGGCTTGTCTCAGCTAAATTCCTGAAGCCTTCCTCAGGGTACATTCCATGGTACTGACATTTCTTAATCTTGGAGGTTTCCACTTCAGTGTTGGCTTCTTCCTCCACACTTTGATTTCTCAGGGGGTGCCCATAGGGATGACCCTCTGAACTCAGCCTGGCATCCCAGGCTTCCTTTGAAATATTGGTGGAACTGTCAATAACCCCCTAACTCCAGCATCTTGCATTCCTGCAGAACCAGTGCCACATGGTTGATGCCAAGGTCTGTCATCATCACAAGCACTGGTAAAGACTCCAGGGACCCTGGATGCAGCAGCCTCTGAGTATCTTGGTGGCTAAGCACATTGAAAAAACTTCCTAGGCTTTCTTGTGCAAGAACAGTACCCAACTGGTACAGAGTAAACATTTACCATCAGAAATAAGCCTTATTGGTTTCCCTAACACAGCTTTTAATATTCTTCTTTTCTATTTAAGTCATTTACCTTCACTTTTACTCCCTGGAGCCTGCAATGTGTGTGGTCTTGCCAGCTCCTGAGATGCCCTGAAACCATCTTTCTTATTGTCTTTGAGCAAAGTCTTTAGCATTTCTTTAGTAGCAGTAATGTCTTTAACAACTGCAACTTCACTAACCCCAGCTTTATACTCCCCTTCTAAGTCCACATTTTAAAAAATATTTCTGCTCTGCTTTCTCTTCCTGAATATAACAATAAACTTGGCTAAAAGTGGCCAGCAATACCCATGACCTTCCTGAGTGCTATGCTGCCTAGAAATTTCTTCTGCCCCATTAAGAAGCCCATGGTTTTTAAATCCAACCTCACAGAAAGTCTCAGGACATTGGAAAAACAGACAACTTCTCAGCCAGAACATAACTCAAATGGTCTCTAGTCCAATTACCAATAGTGTCCTTCTTTTCCTCTAAACCCTCTAGAGCCCTGTCTTCACTCTCAACAGTCAGGGTTAGGGCTCTCAACCTTAATAGTTTCTTTAAAACTTCTTACATTGTCTCACACATGTGACACCTTACATTCAAACCATAACAGGAATCTATCTTATCTAATGCACAAGTTCAAGTCCTCTGAAAAGAAACAAACAAACAAACAAACAAACAAAAAAAAAAACAGGCAAATAAATCTCCCTCCAAAATTCACAATTCTCCACAAAAGGAGCACATTGATATGTGGAAGTGGAAAACATTTCAGAGAAAGATTATAATAAGTCTATAATAAATTTAATTCTTAAAATGTTCAATGATCAATATGTGTGTGTGTATATGTGTGTGTGTATGTGTGTGTGTGTGTGTATATATATATATATATATATATATATATATATATATATTGAATTAAGATCTGCAGGAGATAAAAAAATAATAAACAGATATTGGAAAGAAATTAATCAGAACTCCTGGAAATGAAAAGGCACATTGAATCAAATAAAAAATTCTTTTGAAAACATCACTGAGAGGTTAAATTGCATAGAAAATAGAATGCCAGGCCTTGAAGCCAGAATTTCATGAATTCTTGAAGACACAGTATACAATAAAGAAAAATAAATAAATAAATAAAAGACCATGAAAGAACTCTGGGACAACACCAGCAGACCAAATGTCAGATTCATCAGGGTAGAAGAGAACATAGAGATCCATGTTAAATGCATTAAGAACATCTTCAGTGAAATAATAGCAAAATAAAAAAAAATAAATAACTCACCTTAAAAATGAGATAGAAATCCATATACAGATGCATATAGAACTCCAAATAGACAAGATAAATAAAGAATCTCTCCAAGACACATCATAGCCAAATGACTTACATAGAAAAGAAGGAAAGAATATTAAAAGCCATGATAGGGAAACCAATCAGGCTTATTTCTGACTACTTAACTCAGATCCTAAATTCAAGGTGGGCATAAAATGAGACATCCCAAACTCTGAAAGAAACAAATGGCCAGCCAGATTGCTCTATCCACAAAGACATCTTCCCAAATAGATGAAAACATAGAACTTTCTATGATAAGAATATACTAAAAGAATTAATAACTCTGTTTACAAAGAATAATTAAAGATATACTACAGGGGGCTGGGGTTGTGGCTCAGTGGTAGAGTGCTTGCCTAGCATATGTGAGGAGGTACTGGGTTCGATCATTACCACCATATATAAATAAATAAAATAAAGTATTGTGTCCAACTACAACTAAAAATTATTTTTTAAAAAAAATATGGTACAAAGAAAAACTCAAAAACAAACCCAAAAATCACAAATAGAAGAGGCTCCCAAGAACAGCAACTAGTAAATGAAAATCAATAAAGAATTAAATATAGTAAACAAACCAAAATGGCAGGAAACGACAACCATATGTTTATAATAACATTAAACATAAATGGTGTTAACTCCCCAATTATAAGACATACATTAGCAGAATGGATTGAAAAAAAAAATCAAACTGTATGCTGTTTGCAAGTGACTCATCTTATAGGCAAAGATACTTACTGGCTGAAACTAACTAAATAAATAAATAAATAGAAAAAAACATTCCATGCAATGGAGTCTGAAAATAAACAGGAATAGTTATTCTTACATCTGACAAAGAATATTTCAAGCAAAATTAATTAGAAGACATAGCAAAGGCCACTACATGCTGGTAAAGGGAATGATTCAACAAGATATAATAAATATGTATGCCACAAAATAACTAATTAGTTAACAAAAAACTTTGTGAAATTAAGTCTCAGACCCCAGTACAATGATACTAGATGACAACAGTATATTCTTATTATCCCTATCAACAATAGACAGGTCATCCAAACAAAATCAATAAAGATATTTCAAACCTAAATAATCCTATAAATCCAAAGGACCTCATTGAAATCTATAGATATTTCATGCCCCCCAAAACTGAATTTACTCTTGCCTCATGAAAATATACCATATTCTATGTAACAATGTACATCTTAATAAATTTTAAAAAAATGAAATAATCCCATTAATCCTCTCAGATCATAAAATGGAATAAAAGTAGTAATCAACAGCAAGAAAAATAGTAGAAACCACATAAACATATGGTATTTGAACAATAGTTTTTTAAGTGAGGAATGGATCATAGAAGAAATGAGAAAAGAAATCAAAGAAATATTAGAAACAAATGAGAACAGAGATACAACATATCAAAATCTCTGAGCTATTTATGAAGGCAGTTCCTAGAGGAAAGCTTAGATCATTGAGTTCCTACATTAAAAAAAAAGAAGAAAAGAAAAATTCTAAATATATAATCTACTGCTCCACCTCAAAACCATATAAAAGGAAGAACAAACTAATTCCAAATTAGTAGAAGATAGGAAATAATTAAGATTAGACCAGAAATTAATAGAATTGAGAATAATAAAGCAATAAAAATGAGTAATGCATCAGAATTGGTTCTTAGAAAAGACAAATAAAATGGAAAAACCATTAGTTAAAATAATAAAAAGCAAGAGAAAGAAGTCTGAAATAAACAAAATTAGAGGTGAAAAAAGAGAGATCAACACAGATACTTCTGAAATTCAAAGGATCAATAGAAAGTATGTAATAAGAATTGTAATGCATTCCGATGTTATATATAAATAAAAATAAATAAAGTATTTTGAAAATGTATCTTCCAGTATTAGAAAACCAAGAATACATTCATTAATTTCTACATACATATAACCTTCCCAAATTGAACCAGGAAGCTATAAAAAAACCTAAATATACCAATGTCAAGTAATGAAATTGAAATAATTAAAAGCCTTCCAAAAAAGAGAGGCCCAGCACCAAGTGGATTCTCAGCTGTATCCTAACAGATCTTTAAAATGAACTAACACAAGGCTTTTTCAACTATTGAAAGGGAGGGAACAAATCCAAATATATTATATGAAGTCTATAACCCCAATACCAAAACTAGGCAAAAAGACATCAAGGAAATTTAACTACAGAATAATATCCCTGATGAACATATATGTAAAAATCCTAAATAAAACATTTACAAACTGTATTCAGCAACACATCTAAAAAAGACTACACTATGATCAAATGGGTTTCCTCTCAGAGATACAAGGTTGGTTCACCGTAATCAAATCAATAAATGTAATTCACCACTTAAATATAATTAAGGACAAAAATCATATGATCACCTGAATAGATGCAGAAAAGGTGGATGATAAAATCCATTACTCATTCATGATAAAAATGCTGTAGAAACTAGGGATAGAAGATAACAGACCCAAAATCAACCTCTTAATGAATGGAGAAAAACTGAAACCATTTCCTCTAAAGTGAGGAATTGGACAAGGATGTCAACTTTCACCACTCCAGTTTAATATAGTACTCACAACTCTAGCCAAATGTAATAAGGCAAGAAAAGAAGAGTAAAGGGATATAAATAGAGAAAGAAGTTAAAGTATCTCTGCTGATGACATGACTCTAAAAGTGTCCTAGAAGACCCTCCAAAAAACTATACTAGAAGAATGAGGAATGAATTTAACAAAGCAGCAAAATGCAAGATCAATCTTCATAAATCAATGGTTTTCCTGTACTCCAAAAATGATTCTTCTGAGAAAGAAATCAGAAAAACCAATCAATCATAATAACCTCAAAAAATAATATAACACTTGGAAGTTAATCTAACAAAGAAGGTGAAAGATCTCTACAATGAAAATTACAGAACATTGAATAAAAAAATTGAGGATTTTAGAAGATGGAAAAATTTTCCATGTTCTTGGATAGGTATAATTAATATTGTCAAATGGCCATACTACTGAAAGGAATATACACATTCAAAGCAATCTACATCAAATTAACAAAGACATTCTTCAGAGAACTATATAAAATGGTCCTAAAATTCATTTTAAAGAATAAGAAACCCAGAATAGCTAAAACAATTCTAAGCAAGAAGAGTGATTATGAAAGCATCACAATATCTCATCTCAAATTATACTATAGAGATATAGTAAACACAAATATCATGGTATTGGTGTCAAAATAGACATAAAGACTAATGGGATAGAACAGAAGGCACAGAGGCAAACTCACCTATGTACAATCTTCCATACTCAAAGTGCCAAAATAGTTGTTCAGGGAGTCTCTTTAACAAATGGTGCTGGGGAAACTCAAAACCCATAAGTAGAAAAATGAAATGTTATATCTATCTCTCTGTACAAAAGTCAAGTAAAAGCAAATAAAAGACTGAGGAATTAGACCGGAAACTTTGCAACTGTTATAAGGAAACATAGGGTCAATAGTTAAAGATATTGGTGCTGGCACTGACTTCCTTAACAAAAACCCTAAAGCTTAAGAATTAATAAGTGGGATGACATCAAATTGAAAAGCTTCTACACATCAAAGGAAACTATTAAGAGTGTGAAGAGAGAGCCTACCATATGGGAGAAAAATATTTAGAAGCTACTCCTTTAATTGGGGATTAATATTCAGAATATATAAAGAACTCAAAATGCTTAATGCTAAAACCACAAGTAGCCCAATTAATAAATGGGCAAAAGAACTAAATAGTCACTTCTTAAAAGATGAAACACAAATGGCCAATAAATATATGAAAAAAAAATATTCAACATTTCTAGCAATCTGGGAAATGCAAATCAAAACTACATCAAAAATTTCTCTCCAGAAACAATGGCAATTATCAAGAATATAAACAATTCTGGCAAGATGTGTGTAGGGCGGAGTACAGATACATTTTTGGTGAAACTGCAAATTACTGGAAAGCAGTGTGGATATTCCTCAAAAAATAGAAATGGAAGCACCATAGGACCCAGCTATCCTATTCTTTATTTCTAAGATTTCTCTTCAGTATTTATTAAAAAAAAAAACTAAAATGAGCATACTATAATGATGTAGCCAGCCACATAAATGTTTATAGCAGTGCAATTCACAATATCCAAGTTATGGAGCCAGCCCAGATGCCCATCAATGGGTAAATGCATAAAGAAAACATATATAAATACACAAAGAAGTTTTATTCAACCATAAAGAAGAGTAAAATTCATTACCCTGGGTACATGTATGATTGCATGAATGGTGCATCTCTACACCATGTACAACCAGAGAATTGAAATGTTGAATTCCATTTGGGTACAATAAACTGAAATGAATTCTGCTGTCATGCAGAACTAAGTAGAAAAAAAAATAAAAAAATAAATATAATAAAAAAAGAAGAGTGAAATTATGTCATTTGCCAGTAAATGAATAGAACTGGAGAACATCATGAAGAGTTAAATTAGTCATACTCAGAAAGTCAAGGGTCAAATGTTTTCTCTCATATGCAGAAGTTAAAACAATATAAAGGTCAAATGGGGCACAGTCAAATATCATGAAGATATAGAGAATATTAATAGAGTAGGGGAAGAAGAGAGGAAGGGAGGAGAGAAGGGGATGGGAGGGTACCCAGGACTGAAATTGAGTAAATTAAATTCCATGCATGTATGATTTTGTCCAAATGAACCCAACTATTATGTATAACTATAATGCACTAATGAAAGAAAAAAAATTAACAAAGAAGATCCCAATTCTCCAATGTATAGTTTCTCATTTGTAAAATGTGTGCTCAGCATATAAATGTCTGCCCTGAAAGGAAATAGTTGTTACAGTGACCCTGTGATTTTGTGTTCATTAGTGCTTATGTATTCATCTGAAGGCAGAACTACACATGCAGGTCAGGATATAATGGAAGAATGAGGTCCCACATTATACTTATGTAGAGGAGATACCACCCTATGATGACTAGTTATTTGACAATTGAGCAAGATAATGCTAAAGTAGCTATTTTAGATTCTAGGACAGGGATGTTGGGTGCCTTCTACTAGATTTGTGCCTCTCACAGATAAGGCCCATATATCATAAAATAGTAATGTGGTGGAGATTACTAGATATTAATGAAAATTTATTTACCCAAGTGTCTCTTTGACTTACAGAATTCTGGGCTGGGATACAGAGTGTCTTTTACTCAGCTGTGCATGCAGATAAATATCACATACCATGAAGTTTAGACTACTAGATATTCATCAAAATTTGTTTTCTATTTCTCATGGACACATACCCAGATGAAATTTAATAGCTTCTAGTTTTCAAGGGACTATGTGTAAGTCAACTAATGTTATAAAAGTGATGATTGTCATATCTGGATATGACCCCCAATTTTTCCTCCCACATATTCTCTGTGATACTTCCCCTTTTCAGCCATTTGGGAAGGAGAAGATCCCCTCATTCAACTTTGGAAACTTTGAAGTCATGTACTGAATAGTAGAAAGTCTCTGATCCAGAATACTTTTGTTAAACATATAAATGTCCATTGATAAATAAGGCATCTACATATCTTCTGCATATGTCAAAATGTACTCCATTTGTATTTAACACCTTTACATTTTTAGATCTTTTGAATGCAACTATTAGCATTACCCTAACTAATTTAAATTGGAAGGAAAAAATGGTGTAATGATTAAAAAGTCTATAATCTCAGTTCACATGTAACATTAACTGCCTCTGAGTAGCCACCTCTTAGGGCTGCATTTCCTTATTCTGCAATGAAGGTTATAGACTTGGTAACTGCCCCCATTTATTATTCTATTCCAACTTTGTAGGTTGGGATATTTTTATTAATTTTCTCAATAGTGCCTCTTTTTATTCGCCATTAGTCTGTGGCTATATATCTATATTTTTAACTGAAAATTCATCTCCATTATCTTTCTAATGGTATCTGCTCACTACTATTGGTTAAAATTTGAAAAAACTGTCTGGGATACAATGTCACTTCTGTGAACTGGCACTTTTTCTAAACAATTAAGATCTATATCATTGATATACTCATAAATTTGTTCTCAAATCAGTAGAAAAGTAATACTTATTTATCCAAAGCATAGCATTAAGAAGTTGTTACCACTATTGCTTCCACCCTACACTGTTTGTAAACATAAACGAAAATGCACCTTTTGAGCAAAATCTTCCTATGCCAGGCTTTTGCACAAAGGCATTTTCTTTCTTTCTGTTTCTTTTTTTAAAGTTTGAGTGAAAATGATTTGACTACTTTTTAGTTATGTGAGGTTCACAAAATAAATGCTTCCTATAAGGAAGAAAAAAGAATAAAGATTGCACATTACCTTCTTTAGTTTGTGTCACAAAAATAAAATAAAATAAAAGAATAATGCAATGCTACTTGCTCTTTGAAGTATATGTTTTCTATACATGTTGCAATTGACCTTCTGGGTGCAAAAGTGCATGTATGTCTGAAAGAGCTGAAATGTTCCAACTTCAAGCTCCTTCTGTTTCTCTGATAAGATTTTTCAAAAGTGTTTTAGTTACCTTTGACACTCATAATTCAATAGTTTCACATATTATAATTCATTGTATTTGGAAATGAATGGATTGATGATTTTTAAGTATTAAGCATTATTTAGCATATATTAAATATTTCTTAAATATTTGATTGCATTTTTCAAAGAACTTATATCAGAAACTAAAGATGTTTCATAAATTGCAATGTGTCCTTCATAAGAAAAAAAATAGCGACACACTACAAGTAGTAGAAGAACTGATGGTTTTTATTCAAAGCACACGTAGTTGACTGCTCAATGAAGTAGCATTGCTGGTAAAGGAACTTTACCATTGACATTTTCCCATTGCTTTCCTTTTTCAAAAGTACTACATTTTTCTCTTCAAGTGCAACTTTGGACATCTCACTAAGGACAATTGGTCATTGTTGGTGTGCAAGTCATTCAATCTTCTGACACTTAGAAATGCCTTTAGCTGCCTTCCTTGGTCCCACAGCTAACAAATTCAAGACTTGTCAAACAGCTGACATCTGAAGAGTAGAATGAATAATGCTAAGTGTGTGTGTTGGGATAAATTATTCTGAGCCAATATATAGAAGCAAATGAATTGCTTCTATATATTGGCTCAGATGAGAATGATAAGATGTGTATGTAGATAAGTGTCTGTAGATCTTTTTATTTTTTAGATAGAAATTGGGAAGATGAATTATCCTTCTACATAATTTGTGCTGCTCTCTTACCCCTGTCCAGCTGAAACTTATAAATAATTGGCATCATTCAAGCCAAATTTCACATTTTTTAACTTATTAATGTCTCTTATTGATTTAATGAAATACATCACAACTTCAGGGCAATAAACACTTCTGTATCTTTAATACTTGCTGTAGCCACAAAGAGAATTTTCATATTTCCCTGTGTTATGGCAGAGGGAGAAGATGAAAAGAATCCTTGAAAGTATAATAATATTTACAAACTAAAAAATTCAGCCTTGGCACACTGAGTTTTCTGTAGGTGATATGTATGAGCAGAATAGTCAGGGAGTTAAAGTGTTCTGTGGAATAGAATAGAAGAAATCAATGAATGGTTTCTTTAGTTCCCTGGGCTGGTGGGGAAGGCCTGTCTGTAATTGTCAGGCTATTGTCACCATCTTGGAGGGTAGCAATAAGTCGAGGCATCCTGTTGTTTCCCTCCAGTTGTAAGTTATTAGAGAAGCTGCTTTAAAGAATTATTTACTGAATTCCTTCTGAAAGATTACAGCTTATTACCACTAATTTTCATCAAACGGAATATTTCACCTTTCATTCTGCACTTTGTAGCTCTCCACGAACTCATAATAGTGAAAGCAAATGAAAATAATTTTTTCTTGCTGAAGTCTAGAAGTCACATTAGCATCATTCATAGCCATGTAGCAAATGCTTCCAGAGAAGGAGGAATGAAACAGAATGAGAAAGCATATAACTTTGGAACTCTCATGACTATCATTTTAAAGTTTCACAGTAAATTAACTTAAAATGACTTCCACCGTCACATAAAAATATGTCTGTGACTTAAAACGTACACATTACATTTTAAATATAATTTTTCTATTTGTGATTTTGTATAAATATTAGTATCCAGTATTATAATTTTTTAATTATAAAAGCGATGCAAGAGCAAAAATTTTAACAAAATCAAATGGTGCAGAATAATGTAAAATTGAAAATCGGCATTTCTATTCCTTTGATTGCCAGTTTCTCTTCCAAAGATAATGGCTCTAATCAGGCTTGTTTTTGATTTTTCTATCTTTACATGACATAAAATATAGTATGTTTACATAAACACAAACATGTTGATTGTGTTTATATAAATAATTTTAGATTTATACAACCATGCTATATTCATTCCTATGTCTCCTAATTTTATTGATCATGCTCCAAGAATTATTTGTATCTATAGTTACATTCAAATGAATTTCTATTATGGACAGATATGTATATACCTACAAATACATTTGTGTAGATATATAAGTGTTTAATAAAAGTTTTCTGAAAGGTCTCAAATGTATATCATGGTGTGTCCAGACTTCAGTTAACTCATTTTGTCATATTTTTCAACTAGCAGGAACAACTCCCAAATTCATGGAAGATGATAGAGCACAGATTTTAGAATCAGAAAACAGGTGTAGTATCTGGCTTCAATGCTGACTCTGGATAAGTCATATAACTTGTTCAATATCTTCATAATTTTCCCCTTAAATTTATTTAATAATGACTTGTTTCTAAGGACTAACCTAAATACTCATTCCTCAATTAATTTATCATAAGATTCATAATCCCTCTTCTTTATCCATTCTCTTATTCTTTACAGATATCCCCTATAATTTAACCCCCTAACAAAAAAAATGATACTACAGATCTATTTCTTAGGTTTTCTACTTATCAAAGTAACTTGAATATTATTGGATAGCTCAGATATTATAAAATGTTGACTATTAATGCATGATTGAGGAAGCAAAAATATAATCAGTGAATTAATTTTGACACAGGAGCCCCTGTTGACACAGCTAATCACATATCCATAAAGCCATGTCTAAAATGGTTTTCTTCCTGAAAATCAGTAATTACTACTTCTAAAAATAAGGAAGAGTATTGGGGACAATCTCTGAAGCAAACATACTAGAAATTAAATTTTTATTCATTGTCTTGTGATCGTGTTTCTCTATTAAAATTCAGGGTACTGATACAACCTTAATGATTTTTCAGCAAGTAGTACCCAGTTTGATACAACCTGAAGCTGTTCTATAGATTTAGTTGCAGGAGTGCTGGTGTTCCAGAAAGACACCAGAATCCCTGTTTCTTCAGATAGTGATGGATATGCATGAGAAAAAGAAATTGTTAATAGTCTCAGAGTTTCTGCACTAGAAAATGGTTCTAGAAACACTTTGACCCCGATAAGTCTGAAAAAAAGTTAGGTCAAATGGATTGAAATGGAAGCTTGACTTTGCTGCTTTTGATCACTTAGAATAAAACTACATATTTCTAAAACGTGAAATTCAGTTCCTAGAGGTGAATTTATTGATACTTAGATATAGAATAAAAGAGAAGGAGACCAAGCAGAGAAGAATAAAGACATGAAGAAGAGGTCACAAAAAGGGCAATTATATTCTCTCTTCTGTGCTTGACATACATCAGTAATACACCTGGCATACTTTACCCTAATCTTTATGTAGAATGAACAGATATTTATCAGTAATTCCCATAAAATGTTTTCACGATCTAGAAGTGTAAGTGGATTTTCATTAACCAAATTCATAAAATATCTTAACAATGGTTTGCCAAATATTTATAAGCACACTTAAAAGTTACAGTAAAAAGATCACAACATGCCAGCTTAATGCTCTTTTTCTTAAGAAAGCCTATGATTGTATATGCATAATTCAAAGCAATTCATCCTGCATTTATGAACAATTCTGGCTGGTCCTGAAGGTCAGAACAAATGTCATTGACTTTCTTACACTACAGTGTAGGCTTAAAGATTTCAAATTATTTCAGTTTAAGGTGTTTCTTGCTTTAATGTTAGATAACTTAATTATCTAAGTAATTATTTTTGATGGGAAATCAATATAGTGCTTAGAAACTCATGCTTTTTAATGTGATATGTATATGTGTGTTTATAATATATAGAATTATGAGTTTATCTACCTATTATCATAGGTTTATAACAAAGACTAGATAAGTCAAATTCATAGTAATTAGCACATAATAAAACCTCATGAAAGGTAGCTATGATATGGTGATGATGATACCTCAAGAAATAATTAGTTGATATATAGCATCCATTTTTTCCCTCTGAGGATCACATTCTATTATATTAAAGTGTGAAAGATAATAATAATAATTCCTAGTTTATGATCTATGAATAGGTTTAGCTGTCCCATACAGGTAGCACAGCCCTATGGCTACTCCTCTCCAATTCAGGAGATACTTATTTGGTATTAAGGTGAGAAATATTATCAATTTTCCATCTGAGGTTATTCTTTGGGTTTGCATTATAGTTCAGTGATAGAGTGACTTCCTGGGATGCATGAG